>NC_135244.1:1212121-1515151 GCF_947623445.1 Clavelina lepadiformis | reverse complement strand
ATTTAAGTTGTATATTAACAAAACGGCCTTAAGTTTTGCAAAAACTATAACCCTTTTAATTCAGCTAACAACGCACTTGTGATTGTGAATTGGCCAGGTTTTAAGCAAACAATCATTTCAAAGAAACTAAATAAAGATTTCACCTTAATCTTTGGTTGCTTTTGCAAAGGCTTGGATTGAATATGGGCATGACCATTACTGATTCCATTTGAACAGTGTCGACCATTCTTAATTGACCCATTCATGACTTTGTTGTTGTTGCCATTCATGTTGCAAAGTTTCTGCTCACAAACAAAATAACAAAATCATGTGATTAGATAGGAAGCTTTCGCAGACAAAATATGACAACTAAATAGCAGCTCTAAACAACAGCAATGCTTGTGAAGCATGGTACAAAAAGCAGAATGAGGCATATCATGATGGTGCCATGTACCACGATATCTTTGCCAGAGTGATCAGCATTACTGCCGTTGTTGTTGCTTGCTTCAAAATCAGGGAATATTTTCTCTAGGGTACAGAAACTTATCAAGCCCGCAAGGATCCATAATCCATTCCATATCATTGGCCAATGATCGTAGCTACCATCTGGGTAGGAAACAAAATATTTTAAGAAATTGCAACAGATATCTCCCAAAGTAGAACGAATGGACAAACATGTGGTCTCTGCATTCTATTTCCTTCTTGAGGGGAAATAAACTAACTTAGTAGCTTGCGGTGGTTAAGCAAATCTGATTGATTAATCGTTTAAATAACTAACCATGCCCTGCATACCAACACTTATGCGTTATTGTTTGCATAATTTTTTCCTTCATTGAAAGTTATGTCAAACAAAGACAGCTGTTTAAATGCCTATGTGTGTGCTATAATAAGGTAGCAAACAACTCATATAAAGGAAACTTAAACTATTACCACAGCAAAGCAACAAGGACCGTTTAGTCAATTTATTATTTTCATAACCTTTTCACTTGTTTATGATTATAATTATCATTAACCAGCTATCCACCCCACTGCTGGCAGACAACCTCCATTAAATTGTTACATAGCCGACATGTTTCCTTAGAATCCTTACCTGGGCTAACCACTTCCAAATGCTCCCAAGATTCGGGCAAGAGGTGTAGGAATACGTCTCCAAGAAGTCCGCCGACTGCGAAACTTAACAACCTTTTCAGTCGTGCACCACCAGCTAGAATAGAATGGAAGCAGTTTACAACTATTGTTTGAATTTTACAGCCCTCAGTAAACTCGGTACTTATACTTTAAAGTTTTATGGTTTATCTGGACATTTTTCTTTATGTCTATACCGTGTGCTATGGTAGGCCTACTAATAGGGGATGTGTAATGCTGACTTGCTGAATAGATTCATATTGATACGAAGTTGTCATTAAGTGCTAGTAGCAACCATAGTTGGTGAAATATAAGACAATTTCAACCAAGTATTCCTAAACACAAACCAACTGTGCCAAATGCTTCACTTCTCGATACATGCTTATTAGTTATTACATTTTAACCATGTTGCAAAGTGTCACCTCTAAGTATTCAGATTTACAGCACTACTAGTGTTACAATATTGGTGTGCAGTTTCTACAATGTCATCTACCTTCTACAGGATTTAAGCATTAAAAACACCAGTAGAACCAAAGCACTGGGAACACTGCACCTGTGCTGCAGTCGTTAACATATATAGAAATAACAAAAACACTGTAAACAGTAAACACAAACAGCAGTAACAACAAGCTGCAGGACGAATCCTGTTCAGTAGCAGGTGATGGTGAAACTAATGTTAATTGGAACTAACGAAATAATCAAAAGTGATAAAGGGGCAGAAAAAATTCTCAATACGTCACCTTTTTTGTCGAGGACGATCTCATTTTCAACTTTGGGTAATATGAGCAGTGGGACGATGCCGCTGAGTCCGACTAAGACGGCGCTTAAAACGCTGAAAAGCCACGCGTCTCGTCTTGAGTAAATGTTAGTCAGAACTTCCGAGCTTGATGAAAAATCCTCATTTTTGTCTTTGTCTTCTTTTACAAAGTCTTGGTGAATTTCTTCTAAACTCTCAAACGATGTATTTGTTGGAGGATATTTTGTAGAGCGACCTGTTCGATGGATGCTCAAAATCTGCCAGCTTGGCTGAGGGAAACTGATCAAGAGCAGCAGGAGTGCATGGGCAAAAAACTTGACAGACTTCTTGTGCAACAACGACATAATTCCCTGATGTTGAAACAAATCAATTGCTACTGTCACTGCAGCAGGCAATTAATTAACAATTAGTTAATGTTTGAAATCAGACAGACACCTTTGTGTAAACCATATTCCTGATCTATTTGCATAAAAGTAGGTTTTACTGCAGATTCCTGCTGTAAAATTAAAGCGTCATATGATTGCACGGAAATCCAAAAAAATTAAACTCTGAGATTGTAATTTTAACCAGTGTAAAATTAACGTGGATGTCACTGAGAATAAACATTAGGAAAATACAGATTAAAATCTAGCGTCTAAATTACAAAATCAAACTTTGATGAGTCGTTTGTTATCTTGTATGCTCCTTTTACAATAATTGAACTAAGAGGATTATGGTACAAAGATGAACACATTTTAATATCCCAAATGTGATAAATCACTGAATCACATTTGTATAATTTGGTCCACAATTTGTGTACACATAATAATCAGCATATTCTGTATATATAAAATCATCGAACCTACTGACACATTTAATAATAGAAAGCACCAAGAATTATGAGTCATACTGTACAGCTGTTCAAGCTGCAATTTTCACAATAGATCTTACTATGTTGTCTGGTGTCATATTGATGCACCTATTTCAAATTGGCGGGTGGCAGAAAAAGAGTCTAATCAATGCTACCTGTCTCTGACGGCTCTAAATGATTAGTCTATTAATTGGTGAATCAGTAGATTAGGCACACTACACTTCACAGCATCATAGTCAAATCTAATTGCACACATCAGCAGATTGTACACATTGAAAGCATGAACAGACCTACTCAGTTAGAAGGAAGACATGTCCTTTTCAGAATATCAATCATATCAATATTTCATATCAAAACAAATATTCAACTGTTTGAAATATCTTTTTACAGTATTTCTTAAGTAAACTCAAATTTGCTTTTGTTCCGTCTAAAAGCAAAACGCAGAAGCTAAGTTAGGAAGTAAAAATGCCGATACCATATAAAGACCACACTAGACTCAAGAATTTAATACATTTCGTCTTGCTCGATATTAGTTTCTCAATTAGGTTTTTGGAAAAGACCTGCAATTTAACTTCTATTCTTCAGCTATAGACTAATAGACCTAGCACCAAAATTTACTAAATCACGCATACAGTGTTACGTACTAACGTAAGCTGATCAAGACAAAAGAAGCCTTCCATCTTCGACTGTTGCAGCGCGCAATATGACTGCATCGGTTCATTAGCTCGGCTTGCTGCTTGATTGCTTCCTGAAATGAAAAAGCAGCTGCTCGTTTCCAACAACAAAACAACTAGAAAGTGTTGCTTGAGCGCCGCTTGCGGCGACTAGTATTTTAAATTAAAACGCAAAGCGTCGCTAAAGAACGATTCTGCCAAGAATGATTCGAATCGATTTTACAAATTTAGAATAAAAAAAATAACAATGGTTTTTGTGAAAACAATTAATCTATCATAAAAATTCAACCAATGATAGTTACTGAAATCAGAGTGGATTTTTTATAAATTTAGCCAAAGCATTGTTGTGATGATCCAGAATCAGATCGAAAATTTTTTCTTGGAGCGCTTGGTGTCGAACCATTGTCCTCTTCCGTCTTTAAATTTTGTAAAAACCAGTTAGCATTTTTATGTTGTTCCTTCTTCTCATTAATCACAGTTTCTTCGTTTTTGCGACTTCTCATTTGCTATAATCGTTGCTTGATTAACGACAAAAAAATTTGCACAAAGCATTGCAAAAAAACAATGATCATATTTAACAAAATGAATAAATGACCGATCTTTCCTGATGACCGATAAGTTACTGATATGCTATTTTTAGGCCGTAGCCACATTGACATTTCACCAGAACTGACTTTATGTTTGTTTAACTTATTCGAGCGAGAGTTGCAGGTTATAAGTAAGATTCAAAATATTGCCAAATATTCAATCTTAACGGATTGAACAAACTCGGTTAAAAATTTAACATAACGTTTTCTCTGCCACCAAAATAAAAACTTTTATTGGCGATTCGATCCTAAAAAGCCTACGTAAATGAGCTTTGTAACACCATTTCAATTGTTTCGGGAAAATGACATCATTGAAGAAATGATCAGAGTCGAGATGACACACTACCATCTCCGGTTAATATGTCCTTATCCCATTTGTAGGGATTCAGGATCAGTTTAGGTTGAAAGAAATGAAGCAAATGAGCTCGAGTTTCGGGTTCGATTTTTCAGAAGCAAACTTAAACCGATTTAGGCCGCAACTGCTGGGTCGTTGGTTCAACACTGCTTGAATCGTAACACAGGACGACAAACACACCACTATAGTGACGTAACAAAGCATGTATTTTTCTCCAACAACATGCAAGGGCATGAACGCTCCTCGGTACGGTACAGGCTCGCTTTATCACCATCTGCATGAAACGCGTGGTTTTGCTAAAATTGCTTTGGGAATTTTATTGTAAGAATAAGCTATTTTTAAAGGCGACCTTAAGACGTTTTTAGACATTAAGTGTAAAAACGTTAGCTTTTACGTTAGTTTTAACGTTTTAACGTTAGTTTTTACGTTATTTTTAATGTTTTAACATTACTTTTTACGTTTTACGTTAGTTCTTAACGCTCAGTTTGTGCTAAGAAGCGCAAATTCGTTTAATTGTCTTCACTGTCAAGAGAAATGTGCCTTGTTCTGATCAAAATCCTTATCAATTGACTAACAGTACTGACTACCAGGTCGACAAAATCGTCGAAAATAGGCTGCTGCATATGATTAACCATACGTGTCAGAATGCGCCTTATTCAGCGTGCACGTAAATTCCGAACGCGATGACAATTTACGAACGCGAAAGTACGATATTTTGCCTCGCCGAAAGCTTCATAACAACGCGTTCACAAATTACATGCACACTAAACTATCGTGTAATAAAAGCATAGCTCTGTCGGCCGAACGGGTTATTATTATACACAATTGTAGATTGTGAACGTGTCCGTAATTCGTGTACTCGTTGACAAAAAACAGTGCTCTCTAATTTTCAACAGGATTGCAATTTACAGGCGTGAACCAATAGTGTGACCTGTTTGGCCAACGCAGATAATTTTTTGCACGACAATTCAACGTGCATGCAATTTATAAACGCTTATGTAATTTACCAACTCGTTATTATGACCCTTTTGGTCAGACAAAAAAATTAAACCTACGCGTTCGTAACTTGCGATTATGAACCTTTCGCCAGCCGGAATATCTTACTTGCGCGTTCGCAATTTACGAACGTTTTAAAAGATGCGAATTCTGGCACATATGGCAAAGCATAGCTGCATGTCTCCGTGCAAACTTATCATGCGTGATGATAAAGCGTTGACACAGACTCGAGCAATCCTTGAAATCGGAAGGTCCCGAACAAAGATGTTTTACGTTCTTTTTTCGACGTCGTGAATACACCTAGTTGGCGTATGTCGTAATTCGATATTGACGTGTAAAAACATCTCATGATGACGTCACAAAGCCTTAACAAAGCAGCTAAAATTTGAATCGAACTGCAGTCAATATAAAGCAGTCATTCTCAAAATTATGTGTCGCGACACAACGCTGTCCCATGAGATTTCCACTAAGCCTTGAATGTTTCAAGAGCATCTCTTATCTGTCTGCGTTCTTGGAGTTACGATAACATCGCAGGGAAGGTCACTGTAGCATGTGTTACATGATGACACCGGCCCCAGTACAAGACTGGCGTAACCCGTTTCTGCAGCAGTATAACTGAGTTATAGTGACTTCAGTGAAGTGTAAAGGCGCAATAACTGCAACGTTTTTGCTGATCTAAATGTTGTTGTGCCATGGTGACGTCATAATTTGTTTGAGTGTTTTGATGGTCAGTCGTGTTATGAAGAGTCAATATTTTATTTAAAACTTTGTAATAAACATCTAAACTAAACATTTTGGCACTTTTTTCAGTTTTTTTTGATAATATACGGATGCGAAATAAGGATAACCAGACTAAATGTTTCAGAATTATCCAATAATAGCAGGATAACTTGAACTTTTTAATTTGAATCTTCTTTTTCTGCTGCGTTATATGGGTTATTCCGGTTTCAGGTGTGTAGTAAGTATGTATAATTATTTATGTGTTTCGTGTTTTTGTGATCGTTTTTGGTTGCTTACCTTTCTGCCATAATCTACGAATCTTGCAAAAAAAGAAGATTTTATTTAAAAATTGCTCAATATTTTGAAAAATACCATATTTTAATGAAAGTGACTATTTCATCACAAGTAGATCATGCAGTCTGTTAAAGTGAAGATGGACGGTTAGGTAAAGAGAATGATTTTGGCGCAAAATATAATTCAATTTTAGCCAGATTAGGTTTTATTTTAGTTAAATTTATAGATCAAAAGATAGCTTTAGGTTAATGTGTCATAACATTAACTTACATTAACAAAGAACAATAGCTTCGAACGCACGACTTTTTGCCGGTGAGATAACGACAGCACATTTAAATTATCATGAATGCATTCAGAACATCTTAACTTCGAGATAACTTCGCTGTTTTACCTACAAAACCTAATCTTGAATTTAAATTTTGTTGATTTTAAATTAATCATTACTTCTCGACATTACATTACATGTTTTTATTGTGAGTTTTGTTCTTATCGCCTTTTCGCGCGCTGGGATCTTTTTATTGCCTCCCTTATCTTGAGTCTCCCCGCGCTTGATTAAGTTGTAAACTCTCCACGCGGTAATCTTTGTTTCAGATTGTTTTAGTTCATGTAGTGAACGTTGTCACCTATAACATCTTCTAGCCAGGTTGTTCAGAAGCCCCAGTTTACTATGATTGAGGAAGTAGCGATGCATATATAGTGAGGAGGCAGCCTTTGAGTTATTGGCATTGGTTCTTTGCTGTGTGACGAGCTACGTAGGCTTCCTGACGAATCAAATGTCATCCGTAGAGTTGCGGATCACGGTGATTAGACGCAGTTTTCCACCTTTTTGTACAGATTTTGTTCAAGCGTACATTTGTGTTATTTTCTACGCTTGTTTTTCAGCCTAAACGTGATACAATAACCTTGGACTGACATAAACTGGTTTTTTATTTCACGTTTACTTGTAATTGTTGTCTTGAATGCGTTACTTTGACCACTAAAGCTAATTTGTGCGAGAAACGTGTATAGTTACATCCATTTAATCGTGCAATAGCCTACGGTTTGTTATTTTAACGCTGCGTTCATCGCTGATGTAAAAACACATTAGCAGGCCTAAATCACGGGACAAAATTTATGCAGCCTATATCCAAGTTTTTTAATTCTAAATGAACCCAATTATGAGGTCACAATACACGTTTTCAGTACAATACAAGTTAATGCCAATTACAGTTTGGAACAGTGGTTTAACCTTATATGACTTTTAACTTAATACAGAAAGGATTAGTTTAAGACTAGCTGCACTAGCATATATACAAGGAGCTAGCATGGACTTCCAAGAACGATTCGAGTTCCTTTCCAGTTGCAAGTTTGTTTATATTAAAGAGTTTACAGTTGCGTAGAACTGTAAAAAGTTGTGATTGTAAAAAAGTTTTTATTTTTATAAAAACTTGGTTTAACTGAAAGCTCGTTGTCTCCTAATAGCAGGACATTTAGTTGACAAAATAGAACGTTTCAGAAAAAAATATTTTTTCATGGTTTCAGGCGATCGACTGCAACCACGAAAAATTAACACGACCTCTTGAAAAAGTTCTGCCACAGAAAGTTTGATTTTCCTAAAAAAATCACGTGATACTTGCATGCTGCCGAAACGCCGATCACGTGATTCTGCATGCCTTTGACGCGTGATCGGATGATGATGATGAAAACATGTTAAATGATGATGAAAGCCGGGACTTGGTTTCTCAGTATAGTTAAGTTGTTTCTGAGGAAAGGTTGTTACAGTTTAATAACTTAATTGTGTTGGAACTCGGTTATATCTGTAGTGTTAAACGATAGACTTATGTTGGGTATTAGAAGTTCAGAAACGATTTTCGAAGATTGAAATTTAGTGTTGGAGATTTTTGATTCTCTTACCCTTAGGTGGCAATAGACAGCAAAATTACAAGAAATATAATTTAATAGTGTTTTTATGTATAAGCCAGACAGCGTTAAATAATTTCGACAAATTTACAAGTGATTTGCGATAAAGACCTACATTTTTATTGATGCTTTTGGCAGTTTAAAGAAAACTTTGCTTTGACAAACTTGGCGATAAACTTCGAGACTTTGTAAACAATTGACATGAATTATTTAAAAAGAGTTGATTCATTTTTGTTGTTTCACTGAAAACTGAAAACTGAAAAACTGAATATGAAACGAGAAATGAATTTTTTTATCGAAACGTTTCTTTTTTTTTTATTTCTAATTTCTCAGTGAAAATGATGAAACATTATTTCATAATTTCATAGAAAATCAGACGTCATAGAATGGCTCGCCATGTTTTAAGATGACGTACCTGATGGCACTTGGTAAAACAAACATCAGCTCTGCTGCATACCAAGCGTCATTTTTCGACCGATTGCAGTGATTGTTGCGATCTAGCTGTAACTACCACGAGTTCGTTCACTTCTAAAATGTTATTTACAAATGTTAAAATGTAGTTTTTTAGCGGATTCTTTCAAAGTGACTAAAAATTATTTCATAAAATCTTTCAAATCAAATAATCAGTTTTATTCGTAAATTTCCGTCTTTAATAGTATGCAACAATGGTCTATAATTACGTCACTATTGATTTCCTGTTGCACCTTACTAACAGATCACGACTGCCAGTGTATTGAGTATTATAGCCAGGGTTGCCATACCGTCCTTATTTATAAGATTTGTCCTTATTTTAAAGGTCCGTGTCTTAGAAAATATGTTTGTCCTTATTTCTAAGAAATGTCCTTATTTTCAACTTTCGTCCTTATTTTTAGGGCGGAGGTGGGCACTTTCGTCCTTATTTTGGGCATTTTGTCACCTTACGATACCATTTTGTACCAAAGAGATACCAAAATTATGAACATGCAGATAGTGTCTTGTTTTTTTTTTTTTTTTTTTAGAAACATTGTTTGCTTTCTCTTGTTGTACACTGTTTAAGGTGGTATTCCTCGTTCGTTTTCTAGTCGTCCTTATTTTTGAGTTGAGACTGATGGCAACCCTGATTATAGCGTTGAGAATTTAAGCACGAATAATAATAGGACAGCGGTGTATGAGCTGTTAGCAAATTAAAGTGGTAATTCGCACGAATATTTGAGAGCTAATTGCCAATCTAGGGCAGAAATGTCGGATTATGACGGTTTCAGCTGCGACTCTAATTAGGATCAACCAAAACTTTATGTTGAAGCGGCTGGATTAAAACTTTTCGTGTTAACAATGCACTAAGCCTAGTCTAAAAAGTTTTCAAATCGGTTTAAATTAATTTAAAGCGAGGATATTGCAAGATTTGATATTGGAATAAAGTTTGGATGAGTTGAACAAATTTAGCGATTACATTACGCTCAGTACGTTTAAAATTGCGCGCAATTTAGGTTTTCTTGGTCACTTTTATAAAGTGTGATGTCATAGTCATATTTCCATGACTATTTTTCTAAATGATTTTAGAAATTTTTTCATGAAAAACTGTTTAAGTCACAATCTTATATATATGGCAGCGAAAATAACCTTTTCGTTTTGTAGTGTAATTTCAGCAAAAAAAGACAGAACTCCGTTGCAGACACGCATAACCTGTTCTTCGATATGACGGGTGCATGCATTGGCTCGATTGTGAAATTCTGTAGCCAGTTTACGTTGGCCACGTGTTAATCTAGAATCTAGATAAACACGTTGAGAACTTTTGCCGTTGCCAAACTCTCTATTTTGAATTGACGAAATAAAGTCTTGCGAAACTAACTTTGGCCGGTTCTTGGTTCGCCAAGTTTTACTTCCTTAAATGGATTTTCGAAAAAGTTTTAAAGTTCTAAATCGCTGACGAAATTCACTTGGACAAACAAATCTGACGCAAGATTGAATACGCCATGCGCACCGTTTACGAATTCACAGCAGCCAGTACAGTTCGTCATCACGCACCTATCACGCCTTCGACGCGTGATCGATGTTTTTCCCAGTCGTTAGTAAAAAAGAGAAACAAGCGCTAGGCATGCGTCGTTCGGCTGGTCGTGGTCTGGCATGAAGTAGGAGCATGTACTTGCTTAAAATAAGTCGTCTTCCTGCGTCATCCACATTTCGATCGTAATCTGTTTGTGGTGCTGTTGGTAAGGCAGTTTGAAGTATTTCAAGCTTCAGCAAGTGTCTGGTGTACAGTGATAGGAGTTCTTAGAGTTTAACTGTCCGACACTTTACAGCTTATCGGACTATACCAAGTTGTGTCTGTTCGGTTACCGGTATAGACACTCTACGTCTACGATATGTAATTATAGTCTGAAAAATTCATAGTTGTTTTATCCTACAGACTTCTAGTGTGTTTGTCAAGTTAGTTTGAAAACTCTGCGAAGAATTTCGACATAGAGTTTATAACTGAATTGTGTTAACCAGCCGGGCAGACAAGAAAAATCAAGCGAAATTCCATCAACGACATAAAATCTCCATGACCGTAACTGCTCAAATAAATTCACCATTCTGCCCAGTCGGTAAGTCTTTTTACGATATTACGTCTACTACTAGTCGGTGTATAATATCGAACCCTCAGTAAGTTTGCTTTGTTTGGGAATGGCCTTGTATAGTAACATAATAGAGCTCTCTTATGAAAGTCGATATTTACTTAGCGAAATGTCGATTTGAATTTGATTTTCAGAAGTAGCTATATTCGTTGTACATCGCTGTAGAAGCTGCTTGATATATCGTATTACGTCATAATACGCCGTTTATGATACACGTATCATAGCGGGTTACCAGTTAGTTCGCATTTTTAACTGATTTACTTTTTATGCAGGAACGAAATCAAGTGGAGGTGTTGTAAGGATGCCAGCCGATGTGACGTATCTGTGCAGTGTAAGCCCACCGTTTGTCTACAACAACAATTTGCTTTCTCAATCCTTTTACACGTCTCCCTACAACGTGCTTAGTTCCAAGCCTTTTAACAGAAACGCCCGGATACCTGTCAAACCGAAAGCACTGAAGCCTTGTATCAAAGCATTTCAAAACCGACAAAACGCGCCCACCTATGGCGGGGTGAATATTGCCCCTCAGAAGCTCCAGCAGAATTCAACCCCGAACGTCGCCAAGTCTAAAAAACGAAGTGTGACGTTTGCAGACACGCAGGGACGGGCACTTACCCTCATCAAGTATTTAACCGAGTCGTCATACGAACCGCCGAAACGGCTCGAGTCCGGCGAATTACTCGAAGGTCTTGTAAAGAATCTTAGTTTGGGGAAAAACCCCACAACCAGCGATAACAATGCAACCAAGTTAAAGGTTAAATTTGAACAGCCGGTCGCCAATTACGTATTGTTTAAACAAAGACTTGAAGTGAAGAACGTTTCGTTGGAGAACCTTGTTGTCAAGGACAACGGCAAACTGACCGGCACCGTGAAAGTAAAAAATCTCGCCTTCAACAAGACCGTGTCGGTTCGGATAACTTTTGATGATTGGAAAAGTCACTCCGACCATCAGTGCGCTTATGTGAAGAACGCCTACGAGAATGGCATCTTCGACACCTTCCAGTTTGACATCTCGATTCCGCCTTTTTTCTCAAGTCGCTCGCAGCAAATTCAGTTTTGTGTAAACTACCGCTGTGACACCGCGGAATATTGGGACAATAACGACGGAGCCAACTACATCATCGCATCCCCGGATTACTCCGCTTCGAATGCCGCCTCCCCAACGTCAGAATCCGCTCCTATACCGATCCCGCAGCGCGGAAACTGTTCTTATCCTTCCACCTACGGAGAACTGCCCGCGCCCGAACACAATATGTGGCTTAATATGGAAAACTCCGGTCCGTTTTATTAGTAGTCCGCAGTTTTCCGCAATATCCTGCCTATGTGGGCGGATTGTGCTCCGCTTTTGCTGTGCGACCTCGGTGAGTCGAGGTGCGATCGTTGCAGTAGTTGTGCGTTAATAGTGACGTAACAATGGTGAGGTCAGTAATATGTGTGTTATAGATGACCCGATACAGATGCAGTGTTATTCACATATCGCCCGTGTGGGGCGCGTAAGATGTGCAAAATATTTTCTATCTTATTATTTTGTAAAGACGGCTTCTTTCGCGGTGTTGTAAAGCAGTAGACAGCGATGCCTTGTCTCCAACTCATGTTTAAAATCCCCGAAGATAATATATTTCATTACGCGTGTGCGTAATCTTACTCCACGTTGCATGTACGTAGCCACCTCCCTTCAATTGTTTATTACCTAATAATACGTGACTAGCAACTATGAGTTATTGGTACGTGACATATAAACAGTGGGAACGTGTGATGTTTAGTGTAGTCAGACTTCACCGGAAGTTTGTGATTATTACGTAATAAGAGATGCAGTACAGGTGCCAATTTATTGTTGTCTTATAATAACCCCAAAGAGTGAATGCCAAATGGTGTGGGGTCGCTTGTAAATGTTCGAGCAAATATCATGCTTCCATTCGTTCGTGTTTATTCTTTTCAAACGCTGTGACTCTTTTTCTTTTTTCGTTACAAATATATAAAGCTACGATGCCAAGTGTTGTTACACAATACATTTACAAGACAATTCTCTCTTATGACTTTTGCAAAGGCAGTTTTCTGATAGAGAGTGATTCAGTTGTTTTAGGAATGTCGGAAGCATTCTGTTCCAACCTATAATGTGGTTACGACTCAATTAAAAATGCGTGGCTTGAAAAGTTTCTGGAAAATCTCCACGTAGAGAAGATTACGAACTTATAAATGGGTTTCTGGGCCAATTAGTCCCTTTGGTCCTTCTAGTACCAACGGATAATTTGTCAGCAACTTTGAAACTTAAAGCATGACACAGGTTTTGCAAAGTCCTTGCATTTCTTCACAACACCTCGCTAATGCAGCGATGCCAGCAAAGTCACGTGTCAAAACTGCAGATAGTCTTGAAACATGAAAACTTCCCTCCAATCAGCGGGAAAGTCAAAGTTCATCGAGAATCGTAACGAATTCGTCACTGGTGATATCGTAAACCACGTGACTGCTGCTTCGGTTTAGATTAAAATGTGACAGATTTACGATGACGTCCTAGCAATTGAATTCAAAACGTCACTTCCGCCTGGGCATGTTGGTTCTTGGTGCGGGCTCGAAGACGAAACATTTCGATATGGACACCTTTTGTCGAGAAGTCAGCTACTGTATTTCAGTTCTGGAACAGACGAACTTTTCTTGTTTTAATGACGTGTTAAAGTCGTCATTAGTCAATCAATCACATTAGTTTACTTTTCGACCCGCTTATTAAAACCAGGTGTCGATATTTCATCGATCAATGAGTAATAAACAATGAATTATCACAGCACAATCAACGTGTATTATGACGAAATAAAGGTTCGCGTTGTAATGATTGAACTGATTCGTTGCACGCACCTATGTACGTGACGTATCACGACGACACAAGTAATTGGGACTCTTTCGTTACTTGTTAACTAACTAGTACTCAACTTGTCTTCATTGTTTATGACTCCGTGTAGTGACGTCACGCTCGGGTAGAGTTCGGGAGCACAAAAGGTGTTTAAAGAGGGAGAAATACGTCACAGCTACGCAACATAGCTGGGTTAATTTTCAACGGATGGTTGCCGAACCATAAAGGGCGAACAACCGGTACACGAAACCCTTCTGTGGTTGTTAGCACTATGAAGAAAAATTTGGATCGGTCGCACATCACGTGATCTAGTTGCAAGGAAACGCGCGATGCAAACGTTGTTGTTTGTTCGAAAAATGTGTCCAATTTTCTTAGACAGACAGTGTTTGTATTTTTTGCCATCGCACCCACAAATCTCTAAATCGTTTAAAACGCTCGAAGAATAAAGGTCATTGTGACAAAATAATTGCTCAAGTTTTGCAATAGCATTGTAATGAAATTGATGAATTGATGAATTGATAAATTAGAAGGTGTAGAATGGTAATTGTTTCAAACAATTACACGTTTTCCAGTTACTGGCAATTTAGGACGAAATTAGAATTGTTGTTTTTTGTAATTGTTATAAACAAAGCAATGGATTGTTTACTTTAAAACAACGGCATTCAATTGGTGTTCAGGGACGCGTTACTGTAAAAGAGCCGGCTAGACTTATGTTTGTTTTATTTTATTTATTCACCAATAATAGAAACTGACAAGTTGCTAAATATCGTTGAGGTTAAAGGTCAATATTGAAGGATTTGGGTTTTGAAGCGAGTCGGGTGCTGATTGGTTGGTTGGGATGGTTGGGACAACAAACTGTGTAAAGATGAACCACGGCCATGACGTAGTCTGTAGCGAGTAAACAAAACACACGATCTTGATTTATACCGGAAACTTCCGAAATGAGGAATTTATTCATTCACAAACCCATAGTCCATATCAATTTCTTTTTAAAATAAACCGATTATTCTGATACACTAGCACTCCTGTAAACGATCGTATCGATTTTTATATGAAAAGGAATGTACAGTGTACATACAGTGAAGCAACACAGTGTTAAAGTTTTCTTGAATGAAACCGGTTGAATATGTCGAGGCAAACTGTCTGCCATAGCCCTGATTTCATATGTACACGGTGTATTTAGCCAAGTATATGTTTATATAAAAGTGGATTATTCTCCTACGAACAGGAAATCGTTGAAAATTTTAGGTTGAATTTTAAAGTTCCGATTAATTACAGGTCACGGTATCAATATTAACATTTCATTATTCGTATATTTCCCCTCAAACTCACCAGGCCTGGAAGAATTGTCAAAAGTTATCATACATTTATAGAAGCAATTATTTCGAAATAATTGCCATGTGTAATCGCACAACTCTACCACGAGTCGAACACGCGATAAATCGGCTTCACTTTGCAGACAAGGTTTGCTTGGCGATGACGTCATCGCCCACAACCTAGCCTGTGATCACGATCATGGAGTATCATTACATGAAGCGCCGGTTGTTCTCGGTTGAACCTAAACCACATCGCGCATTTGCAGCTATGAAGAGGACTATGACGTTTGAAAGTAGATTGTGACTTTGACGGACAAATTAGACCTTAGATATTTCTACATGAAATCAACGAAATTTTGACGCTTTAACCGTGAACAAAACCATATTTGCAGGTTCTTTGAAAGCGCAATTTTCTGCTTTCCAGGTACTGCTGTTTGTCGATTTCTTTTATAGATTTTAATTGACTTTGGTATTGTCCAAATCACGCCACAATTTGAGCAAAAAGTCCAGCATTTAGTTGATGATTCATCGCATCGTTATTCCGCCGAAAAATGATTAAAATTCGCTCTTGCTTGCAAATAAGGGTGCGAGTTTTGCGGCAGGATATCACGATTTTTGACGAATAACTCTTTAATCGAAGCCCGAACACCATCGAGCAAATTGTTGTTATTGCATTTGCCTCCATCAGCTGCGAACGCCCAGTCACGTATAGATCTATTTTCACAACGACTGATGCTGTTTTAACGACCGGCGCGAGCTTTTCCGTCTCAGCTGAACGTCTCCCAGCCACAACGGTTCAACGCGGTCCGAATGTTTTGGGAAATCAACACGTTTCTCTCGAGATTGTTTACCTTCGTCGGAACGCTTTTTGTCTTCCAATTTTGTAGGTTTATTTGGGTGAAATTAGCAGAATTCCTTTTGTTTAAACTGTAATTCAATTTAATTTGAATATTTAAAATGAAAGTTTTCAGATTTCGTTAAAAAATCAAAGGAAGTTTCTATGAATTTAAAAACGCTTTCATTGATCAATATCAATCACTTGATCCATAGAATGTGTTCTAAACGAAGACGATTATTGTCTCGAAAAGCGACGAAAATCAATTGTTTAGCATGTGCGTGCGCGGTCGATGTACTATAGAATGTGTTTATAGTCGGCCTTTTCGTACGTGCTAAGTGCATTGGGCGCTGAAACGACATTATATGCTGCTAATGACACGCCCTTATTGCTCGAATGCAGTGACGCATTGCATTTATAGGAAAAGTCGTTTGCAAACTTAACATGATAAGCAAAGTTGTTTCACTTTCAACAGTTGGTTTGTTGAGTTATTTAAAGCAGTGAATTTCAATTTTTTTGCAATTCTGATGCGAAGTTACCGAAAACATTTAAAGAGTTGTTGATCAAACTTACATGACCAATTGACCATAATATATATGATAATAATCTCATTCTTTTTGTGTCTTTTATGACGTTACAACCGCAACAGCTATGCCGAACACGTGACATAAATTTCCAATTTTTAGTTTGTTTTTCTTATTTGCAGCACGAAGCTTGTTCAATTATTGTTTAATGACATCTTTCTTGCACACTTTGCAAGCTTAATTTTGTTATCGCTACAAATTCGTTGAATAGTTGTTTATGAAAGTTTTCTTTGCCGATTAGAAGCTTCTTTTATTGTCCTGACTCATGTCCACGCCCAATAATTTTATCCTTTTCTCATCAAACACGAGATCCAAAGTTGCACTTGTTACCGCGAAACCTTGTAAAGGGAGATTGTGACATCATAAAAACATGTTGACGTAAGGAGAAAAAAACAAAGTTACAGTATCACTCTGTGGTATTAAGCCCAGATGTAGGAGAGGCTTCTTTCGTTTATTGTAATATGTAACATGAAGGGGTATGACATACGCATAACAATAGTATTGACATGTCGGCAATATGGCAAGGCGTGTGTCGCCAAATGTTTCAAGGTACAATAAATTCAAGTTTTTGTCTTTTATATTAGCAAAACAAAAAAAGCATTTCGCAAATATTTGAACGAAATGTTTACTATAATCATAAATGTATGGACTTTTGCGTTTCTCTTCTCAGACAAATGGCGGCTAAAAAGCGAATTCTGGGCTCACCCAACCACAGCAGAACAAAGGGAATGCTTTTTGCAAAACAAGAATCGCAGAAACTGAAATTTGTTTATTATATTCAAACTGTCACACCCCAAGACCTAATGAAATTAGGTAGTCCAAGGTATGGGATACCCCGATGGCTCGATAGAGCATCGTATAAAACTGTGACCGAGATAACACCCATGTCTCTATTAAGCAATTGACCAATCACCTATAAGGAAAGGGAATCTCCAGGCCATAAGTTCATTTACATTACATTTGAAAAAAAATATTGGGGTATGAGTTACATCTGGCAAGGATTAAGCCAGGGGTTCCCAACCGGTGGTACGCGTACCACTAGTGGTACGTGGGAGCTTTTCAGGTGGTACGCGAGCAGCTATCCGTTGCATGCGATATACAGTATAGTAGTATAACAATTTAATTTTGAGTTGCTAAAATATGCGAACAACACTTATATTTTCTTTCCGTACTAAATTCTCTGCA
The DNA here is from genome assembly GCF_947623445.1 of Clavelina lepadiformis. Taxonomy (NCBI): domain Eukaryota; kingdom Metazoa; phylum Chordata; class Ascidiacea; order Aplousobranchia; family Clavelinidae; genus Clavelina; species Clavelina lepadiformis. The sequence continues at coordinate 1,497,556 of NC_135244.1, read as the reverse complement.
CTCAGTAAGCTACTTTTGTCGATCTTGCTCCCTGCTGTCATTGTTATTAATACAATGCTGCTGTGCGAATATTGGATCAAATTAGTTGTTTTGAAAATAGTGGTACGTGTTGACAATCCGTGGTGGCTAAGTGGTACGAGAACATAAAAAGGTTGGGAACCCCTGGATTAAGCGAATTCATTTTATATTGTTATCAGGCAAGTTGTCATATAGGGTTATTGCACATGTGTGCATTCACAATATGGCGTGTTTGAGTTGAATGGTGTTTTGTTTGCGGTGCTATGATCATGCAGTATTGACAATGGTTTGTGAAATTTGTCATCATAATTTTGGAAAAATACTAGCACGGTTTCCAATATTTCTATTAACTTCGTAATCTTAAAACATTTCTTTCAGCATCTTGCCAATAATTCGACGACATGCTGTCATCGCGTGGTTAATTTGCCTTTTTTCTAAGTTTTCAAAAATTAATCGCGGTCCGAGTCTACATTTGTGCGGTGTTTTATTTGCCGCGTCTAGCTTTGATATTGGGCAATAAAGCAAATGACAAACATGGTGTCGGAATCGCGTGATGCTCTGACGCGAATTAAATTCTTGCGGACAAAAAGTAAACGCGTGGTAACCATAGTAACAACAGACTTCAGAGCGTTTTTAAGTTCCAAACTACCACAAGGATGCCGAATCAGGGCTCACACACATCTGATTAAAACGCAAATAGATAAATATAACAATATCTCGAAATTCGGCGTATATCAATATCTCGGCGAAATTTTTTTCCAAAGAAAACCTGTACTTGCAAATCAAAGTTATCCTGATCAACATAAAGTCATCCGTTCCAGATGATATATTATAGTATTCCTTATATTTGTACCGAAATGGTCGAAATAGTCCAATGTGTGATGAAACCATTATAACAGGCTCACCTGACAACGAAAAGCGTCGGATAACCTTGTTCATTCGCGTTCGTCAGAGTGTCAATATGTGCGAAACGATCTGACTGAGAACAAATGCAGACCTTGGACATTTCGTGATCTTCTAGTGAACAACATTCTTATTATTGGTATAATTTTGGTGTCTTGGTCACTGCTGTTTCTGATCGACGTTTTTTCCGTCGTTTTCATTATTTGTGACGTCAGAATCTCGGTGTTATTTGGTAATTAATATTCAAGAGTTGAAGTTGTCGAGATTTTTAAGTTGTTTAGAAATTAATTATTTTAAAAATCAAACCTTGCACAAAATTGGTTCTTAAATCTATGTTGCTGGTTATCTTCGCTCAATATTTACACTTGGTTCAAACCATAAATGTGTTTAGTGAAGCATATTGTGATTTGTTTAGTTTAAACAGCAATTTACTTGTCATGAAAACTTCCAAGTGCCACTTATCTTGGAAAACAAAACCCACATCAACATCTCATAAATGTTTGTTAATAACGACAAACGAATATTCGAAAAGTATCATGCGTCCGACGCGTGATCAGTGCGTGGTTGGGCCGGCAGAAAACAAACGTGTCGAAGTAGCACGTGAAAGAGTCAAGGACGATGAACCAAGTAAGGAAAGGGAACAATCACAAAACAATTGTGTTCAACAACGCGATCGAATATGAACCGAACCCATATACCCTGCTTGTTGACCACAGCCTGCAAACAACATGGGCCCAGCCTTCGGCTTTGGAATTGACGGCTGCGCAGAAACTCGATTTTGCAGATCATGGCTTGGCAGGGCACGGGCAAACTGTAGCAAGTGCTGCAATAACAAAACGTTCATCAAACGTCACTATAGCTTCGACAGTTTCAACGGATCTAGGTCTAACTTTAAAACTAACACTTTGTGATAAAAATATGCTGTTGTAGTCGGAAAAGACAAAAATACACGGTTAAAGATTGATCATCAACACACGATTGAAACTTCCTTTATGCTCAGTAAATGCAAATAATCCAACCAATAGCGAGGAAGCCAAAGTTTTTGTTAAAGCTCGATTTAAACTGAGTGATACAGCCAGGAAGTGTGTGATATTGTTATCAAAGCGATGCTATATCTATGTGCTGGGGGTATTTATATTATATGTCTATGTGCGTATACTATATCTATCGGGTATTTCGAAATATTGAAAGTCTTGCGGCCCTGTTTACGTGGAATGGTCGCCGAAATCTTAGTACATGAGAGTACATGGAACCACTCAAAGGTATGATCACGCACTAAATGAAAATACTTTGATTTCGGAATAACCCACCGCATCTACACACTGGCTCCATTATCCTCTTAAAATAACCCACAAAATTAACTCTTCCCAAAAAAATATGAATAATTGTCTACATTCTGTAGTTATCCGCCTGTGTATGATTGAAAGCTAAGTGTTTCACATGATCCAGAACTAACCGTACTTTTGTATTCGGAGTGGGATCGAATCTTTAAGTTTGTGGTAACAGTGTTTAACTTTAGGTTGGAACTTATTAAATTTAAAATTTAGTTGCTATGTCTATATAACCCAGTGGTTCCCGACTTAGTGTAAAAAGCTTTTAGTGGACTTGTAAATGTCCGTAATAGTTTTTAAAGATGTATTCGAGAAATCTAATTTCTTTCAATTCTTCGTTGATTTGGATATTTTGCTCACTCATAGTGGTCTTGTCAGCGGTTTTAAAGTGGGAAGTGAGCCAATAACGTTGATAGTCATTGTGAGCTCACAGTATAATTTAATAATGCGTATTATTTTGTCGCCAAATATATTTACACAAACTGGGGAATTGGGTTGAGCAAGGGAAGAATTTTGAGTTTAAACTCCTTCCTTTTATTGGCCTCTTACATGTAAAAGCACTGCTCCTTTCATAAAACCTCATAAAAAAATTTCTGCCTGCGCCAATGGTTTAAGGGGTCTACTATAGTTTGGCAAAAAGTTTGCTGTAGTAACCTATAGCATCAATTTATAGGTTTTTGGGATGTTCTACAGTATACTGGGGTTCGTAGACAATCATTTTATGAGTTCGTGACCAGAAAGGTTTGAAAACCATTGATATACAGTAGTCCAATACAGGCTTTTCTTGCTTTGTTTATGCACAAAAGTAAACACTTTAATTTTTCGTGACATCACGACAGAAAGTTCTTAAATGTTGAAGGCATACCAAATATAGGCCGAGGTAATGTTTACGCCTAAACTTGGAAGTCGTCATAAATAATCGTCTTAGCCAGGACATAAATATACCGTTCAATCAGGTAATGCCTGTGCAAGCACGACATCTAGCGGAACGTTTTTCTAATCATGACAGATCTGCGTAACAACCGAACAAATTTTATGGCATCAAGCAAAAGTTTTGGGTGCTAGTTCATTTGCACAATTCCTTTTTATGATTTTGTCAAACGTTGCTGTTTAACTAACAACGTTTTTCAATATTTAACCCCGCAAACTGTACTCGGCATAACATCTTATTTCACAACGTACCACCTCAGTATTTTGGCTCATCTTGAGCAGGTCGAATAAAATAATACAGAAAACGACATTTTACCGTTTACTTGTTTTACGTTGCCGTGTTGCTTAATACATGGCACAACTTGGCTTTTAGCAAGTGACAACTACTTTCATAACGACTTGTTACAGTTTATAGAGATGCTGAACCACAAGATATTTCAATAGCGGGTTTAGGCTTTGATTAATTATTTTTATTAAGTTTATCTGGATCACGAGCAGTAATAAATTCTCGTTGAGGGAAATGCGTTTATAAACTTCGATTTTGAGCTTTTACTTTTAACATCTTTTCAATAAAGTTGTTGGTTGTCCAACGCGTTTGAAAATAATAGAGCGCTATTTGATCATTTGCCTGGAAAATCATTGTGTTCTTCATTTTTGACAGTTTTGATTTTGCAGCAAACGTCGTTTGAACACGAAGGGCCACATGTACTCCATGAAAACATATCTCCACATCAAAATATGCAAAATATGGATGTTGTGTTATAGCAGTTGTTTCCCACGTATTGATTGACTCATAGCGCTCTTCATTACGTAACGTAGCCGAGTTTCATTATAATTGTGCAGTGTTTTGAATAAACTTGCATCATATCATGAAACTCTATTGCAAATATATTGCGTCAACTTTTGTTTTTTCCCAAATTAGGTTTGAATTTAACTCATAATAATGTGGTAATTTTCTATCTTTAATTGTAAATCATTGCAACATATTCCGTAAACACCCGAAAGTAATGAATATCGTTCACCACATTGTATTTTGCAATCTATAGCCTATGACCTATTCTTGTTTCAACATTTCTTAAAGCTGTTGTTTCGTTCAATAATTGTGTAAAATTTTGTGATATTCATCACCTTTGCAAATTACCTTATATGGTCTTCCGTGATTCCATAACCTTGTGATCAGGATGTAATTATTCGTTGTTTGTCGATGTAATTACCTCATACAGTGTCGTCGTCAGATATTGCACAACATTTCGTATCATGTATGCGGTTAAAAACATTATATCTCACTCTTATTATAGTCACGCGCTCTACTTTGCATCACCTACTTTGACCGACTATGGCTGTTCATGTTATCTCTTTATTCCGGATGCAGGAATCTACATTTGTGAGCGCTATGACGTCACATTGTGAAGCAGATCTCCTCACTTCAAACTGATTTGTTGTAATATGATTTGTGAAATGCTATAAAAATCATATAACTACACAAATTTAAGAGTTTGTTTCATGAATAGCCTATATCTTCTCTGAACAGTAATGAAAACAGCAGGCTTATCCTTATCCTTATCCTTATACCTCTGTTAATTATTTCATTAGTGCTAAAACGCAGTTTCAAAGCAGAAAAGCAGTCAGGCAAAGATTATATTATGATTTAAAGAATCACTCATTTATCTTTTCATCGTAGACAGTTCGTGAACCCACGGAGCTAACTTTTCATTGTTGCGACCCCTCCGTAATTTAAAATTGATTGATTTACGCGTTTTAAACTATTTAGTACTTTACCATTTTTTCCTTTTCAGTTGATTGTACGTGAGTGTACTTCTAGTTAGAACAGTCCACAGCGAAGTTAGCAACCTATGTTTCTGTTCCCACAGTCGATGTCGAAGGGTAAACAAACTCCAAAACAAAATTTTTAGTCATGTGCGTCATTTAGTGGCCAAATTATATTTGCGCACAATAGGGGAACTCCCCAATTAGAAGCTTAAACCTGGCTCGGTTGGATCACTCATCTCTGTAAACTCTAAATAATAACTTAATAGAACTTAACTTGTTTATAGAGATCAGTGGTTTCAATGCCCGAGGTTCAAGAACAGCTAACCGGTTAATTTCTTCGTGAATGAAAACTTTTTTTAAATTATGCTTATATTTACGGCGAATTGTTATGGGCAACATCAATTGCCTGTTTGCAAAGTAAACATAGCTATGTTTCTGCCTAATTTTTCATATTGAAAAGTTTGCTAAGTGCGGGGGAAGATTAAAAATCTCGGTCTCTTGTAATTTGACTTGAAAGTTTAATTGGGAAGGAGTTATGAGGTTGTAGAAAAGAAATTATGACGCAATAGTAACTCAACAGAGTGCCAACTTATGTGTTATTTTTTATTTTAATAATACGTAACTCAATAATACTCAATCCTGATATGGTAGTGCAAAAGTAAAGAAAACCCATAAATCCTACTTTGAACGTAGACCAAAATTTCTTGCGGTTGCTCGAATTCTTCGAAAACACATTTTCTTCGTGCGTTTTGACGTAAATATGTTGCATGACTTAGTGCAAGTTTTTCTATCAAAAACCTTGTATTCCAAAAACAGGAAACTTTCCACTCTGGCTACGGCCAAACCTCTACGTCACAATGCCCACAACAAATTTGGCATGTCATCGGCAATTTGAATTATAGGTTGATATTCAGAAAACAACAGATTAAAGTTGACTTTCTTGAATCAGAAAGAGAAATAAGACCACTTTGTGTTCTTGCATAAAACAACAACAGAATTGTTTGTGGATTCTTGAATTTTCGCATGACAGACAGCAAGGACTACTTCTTAAATAGATTCTATTGTATTGTAAAAATATCTTAGTTTTGCCCAAGTAACCTTGGAACAGTTCATCAGTGTGAACCACTTCATGGCAAGGTGGTAAGTTATGTATGACAAGGTTGCTTCTTGTATTAACTTGTTTTTTATTGATTAATTATTGACTAAGAATGCCTTGTACTTCTGACAAAAAAGAAATCAACAACCCAGCGGAAGCCGTCAAAGTTGGCTTGAGGTCGTGTCTGACAAAATGTTCCAGAGATGCACGAGAGTTTTACATCGGAAGTAATATTGATAGATGTGATGTCACGCCAACTCCGCTTAAATTTTACAGGGATTATGTCGCAAAGAATATTCCGTGCGTGTTTGAAAATTCTTTAAATCATTGGCCTGCGTTGAAGAAATGGAACAATTCTTACCTGAAAAAAACAATTGGGAGTAAAGAAGTGACGGTTGCCGTTACGCCAAATGGTTACGCTGATGCCATTAATAAGGAAAGATTTGTTTTACCTGAAGAGCGTTTGATGACTTTAAATGAATTCTTTGAAAAAACTGAAAACAATGAATGTGAAAATGAGGTTTTCTACATTCAGAAACAAAACTCGAATCTCACAGAAGAATTCCAGGATTTGATGGTTGATGTCGAGGAGGACATACCGTGGGCGAGCGAAGCTTTTAATAAAAAACCTGATGCAGTTAACTTCTGGATGGGGCAGAGTAGAGCAATCAGTTCTTTGCACAAAGACCCGTATGAGAATATTTATTGCGTAATACAGGGTGAGAAAACCTTCACTCTTTACCCACCTTGTGATAGGCCGTTTCTACCGTACAAAACCTATCCGATTGGTCAGTACAAATACTCTGATGGCCAGTGGTCAATTAAATCGATGCCTGGTGAAAGTGTTCCATGGATTACAGTTGACCCGCTTAATCCCGATTTTAAAAATTACCCTCAGTTTGAGAATGCGAGGCCTTTGATATGCCGAGTGAAAGCAGGAGAGATGTTGTATCTCCCGTCTCTCTGGTTCCACCACGTCCAACAAACTGATCTCACCATCGCGGTGAACTACTGGTATGACATGGAGTTTGACATCAAATACGGCTATTACCAGACTCTGGATAAATTATCAGAGTTTTTGGAAAGAACGTCAGTTGCTGATTGAGCTGACTGACCAGTTCACTTTGCAACGGCATCACCACTTGCATAGAGCTTTGAATATATGTTTACAAGATAATTAATTATGCACTGCGTTGTGTGAGATTGATTGGTAAATGCTTCTACACTATTGCAAACAAGTTCTTAAAAGTTTTTCATCCGCAATCATAGTTATACGATACCATGTTGACGAGAACACAAACTCATCCATGCATGACATTTTTGCTTTAAAATGTTTCTATGTTGTAGCTTAGCCATTCACATTTTCTTAGCGGATGTGTTAGTTTAAGGCTGAGATGGCAGAAAAATGGAGATGTGGAACGTAGAAGCAATGGGAAACTGTGAAGGAAGATTACTCACCCGATGGAAAATGGTTTGTGCTATTGCGATATCAAATATCACATAAATATGCATTAACAAAAATTATTTTAGCTAGAATTTGTTGAAATTCACTGTTCCTTAATCAGATGTTGAATGTGTACGATGCACATAGTTGCTATGTATTAGCATTGCACTTAGTTACATTGTGGTAAATACATGGACAGGTGGTTCCCTGAGTTTGTACACTGCACAAAAGTTTCTCTGTTTTAATTAGTTTAATTATGTCATGTCTTAACAGAAATTTGAGTCGTTACAATTACCGTGCTTTACTTCACTGAAGTTTTTCCAGTTATAATTTTTCCTTGTTTGTTTCAACTCAGTGTCGAATCGTGGCCCTGATGCCACAACCGTCCACGTCCTCCCCTCCCTCTGGTACAGGAACACGTGGATATGGGGCTGCACCCATGAGGGTTGCACACTCAAGCCGTCAATCGTAAAAACAAGTGACCACCAGGTCACCTGCAAACATGAGACGCTAGGTGAGGCTTGTGTAGTGATGGGTCTGCGAGGTGCCTTAGTATTTAGTTATCATCAAGTAGTTTACAATTTATTTTGAATGCCCATAGATAGCATTGATTAAGGTGGGGCTTGTTATTAGATTTTACTATAAACAAAAAACAATTTTAAAACTTGGTAAAAAGTGAAAAGTAATTCTTCCTAAACAATGATAAAATTACAAGAGAATTCATTGGAATTCAGCTTCACAACAAGGAAAAGCTGTTCTTGACAATCATTTTGTTTAATAATATTTCTTCTTCCGTTTAGTAAGGCAACGGACATCGCACAATCTCGATCTCTGATACAGAAAGCGATTGGTAACTCAATTGTCTTGGAGTTGAGGTTCAACTAAAAAATTGCAACATTTGGAGTAAATTTAATGCATTTACAGTGGACATGGTGGTCAACAAACATGGCAGGTAAGTTCAAAGTTCAATACTTGTGGTTATCTCAGGTAATTTATGAATTGTGGGTTGTCAGTTTTTATGATTTTTTTCGGACACTTGTTTCCTTACTTGGATTATGAACTTATCGGGTTGGGTGCTCAAAAGCAATACAGTGTCTATGTTGAGTTTATCTCTTAAAAAACCAATAAGTACGAAACACTGCTTGCTGTGGTAACCATAGTTGACAAACAATAACTTTATCAAGAATTTGAGTTAATGCTTTATTGTAGACGACAGCGATCGACCCAAGAATTCGACCGGACTAGGTAAAGAAAAATCAAAACATCAACCAAATCGGCATTTTAATTTTCATCTTGACCCCAAAGCTTACGGTGACCTTTGGTAAAAGAAGGGAACAAATTTCAGTACTATGAAAGTGAGCAACCACTTTCACAACGACATTGAAAAGGTGGGATTTCACAAATCATTTACTTTGTTTGAAATGTTTGTTTACTTATGCCTTAGAATTAGTTACCTTTATCCTTAAAACTAAAGTATTGATTTAATTTTGTTGAAAATAAATTGCATTTCATCGTTTCAACTACAATTTGCGCCCCAACATTTGGGGTCCTCGTTTCACGAACAATATTTCACAACTGCACAAGATATTTTTACCCACAACAACATGTATATTTTTCAAAGCAAAATACTTTTGAAGTATGCAAATAATATTAATTGCGATCGATATACTTCTGCAAAGCATGCACTTTTTGCGAAGGAACTTTACCATTAATTTATAAAAATGGCTGAAAATATTTATGTACTGCGGCTTCAAATCAATCTTTTTCCACAACAGAATTTTCAAACCTCACAGCAAAATAACAATTGGTCCAACAACAATTGTCTCTTTTCGGCCTTTTGTAATTCTGGAAAGGGTGGCATTGTGCTGATTGTCAAACTGGCTTTTGTTACTGGAATCTGTAGCCTACGTATCGTTTGACCTCGGTACAGAGCGATCTTCTTTCATTTGTTGATGTAGCGGGACCTTAACAAAGTTATCTCATTATTGTCAAATCATTTTTATTACAGAACTAAAGGTTTGCTGAAGACAGCACAGCAACACGTGAAAAAAGTTAAAGATAAATGGAATATGTTGGTGCATTTAGCAGACATGTCTGCATGTCTAAGAAAAGTTTAGTAAAAAGTTAATAACAATGGACTAATAGGCCTACACACTGAGAAGATCTCAGGTAGTGACTTGGTTGTCAGCCAACAGCCTGTGAGCCCAATGGCTATGGTTGTTACCATGTCGAGTTGATACTATGTCAAGTTTTCAGTTCATGGCGCATTTACACAAGCATGGCAGTTCTATATAGAGTTGTGTGAAAACTTTGCATCCGTAATTTATTTAGTGTTGGTTAGTTTTAACAAAACAAACCAGAGAAACCCTCAAGTGACTACGTATAATGTTTTTGGGAGACTATTGTATCATATTTCTTTAAAGATTCAAATAAAACCCCGACAAGTGCCATGGTAGATCAAAGCACAACGTCGAATATAAATATCACAGACGCGGTTCTGCACCAAGCACCGGTCATGAATGGTAAGTACTTGCGTTGTGATTTGAAACACACTTTAGCTTTTTGTTGTTCTTTATTACAATTTTCATAACTTAAAACCAGTAGTTACATTTTGAGCAGTGACGTTGTATCTAATATGCACTCGTGGCCCAGTTCCCGTCAAAGTAGATTAAAAGCACTTGACGCTTTTATAAACTCGGTTCCTTTTCTTTTCCTTCCCTTAAATATTTTGTTTAAATTTTCTTTCCTTTAAATATTTAAAAAATATATTTTTATATTTGAACGATTCTGAAACGCTGGTTTTCATAGAAAACTCATGTTTTTTACAAACGCTTGCATTATTTTTTTATTGAGACGCTTTCCGTCAAGATGAATAAATTGTAAAGATAAAGCGAAGTGAAGCTGATTTCGAGTATTTGCATCATTTTAATATCTGTTCACGGTTGAGTATTGCCCAACATGCGGCATCAAGCGTGGTATTATATGCATATATAGTTAGCATATCTTCGCAAACAACAAATTTAAACTGGAGTGGATTTAAATCAGTTCTGATTTCGTTTTGTAGAAGAGATTGCCATCAAACAAATTATCGACCTGCACAGCAGTTATCTTCAAAGGGATGAAGAGTTACATCTTCAAGGTGTCAATGCTCAAGATGTTCCAGTCGTCCATCCAACTATCCATGAGGTCTGGTTTGACGAAAAGAACACGTCAGCACCTTTTGCTGAAAAAGACGAACCAATAGATCATAGGCAACTTTACAGACATAATGTCATAAAACAAGTCTATTTCGATGACTTGTTGGGACAAAAAGGCAAATTCATCAGCATCATTGGCAACGCCGGTTGTGGAAAAACTATTTTAAGCAAGAGATTAACAAAATCTTCGTCATGGCCTCAACGACTTTCCTTCCACGTAAACTTCAAGGACACAAACTACGAAAAACCATTAACACTGAGAAAATATTTACTGGACAATATAATTCCAGGTCAGAATGAAAAGGTTTACGAAGATGCCTTCAACTGGTTGAAGAAGAATGACGAAAAACTTGTCTTAGTACTGGATGGATTCGATCAAGCTGAATATACTATTGATAAAAAGTGCCCCAAAATCAACTATGACGACTGTGTTCCTGAGAACCAATTGGTCTACAATCTTTTCCGAAGACATTTCTTTCCGAGAAGCCTGCTTGTCGTAACATCCCGTCCTCATTCAATGCTGCATCTACCGAAGCTGACTCGACCTCAAGTGACCTATGCCTTAGGAGATCTCTGTTTTGGAGACACGCGGCAATTATTCCTTGCCTTTGCCGATGCTGCTCTTTGGGACAAAGTCAAAAGTAACTTCAGCCAAATGCTTTCCATGTGTCGAAATCCCCTGATGCTGCAGATTATGATATCCAGCAACATCCATCCATCAGAAGACATTGGTGATGCATCCACCGTCACAAGGTTATTTGCAACAGTGATGGGAAACCTGACAATCAGTCGCAACTTTCAAGATGCAGAAAACTTGGTTGAGAAGCTGCGAGTTCTTGCGTTTGATGCAACAAAGAACGGAAAAGTTGCTATAACTGCTCAGCAGCTGAGAGATGGAGGAGTGGACTCAACAACTGTTCGTGATATTGTAGTGCAACTTCACGCAAATAAACACCCGATGCACAAAATTCATCTTTTTAAAGGCAGCAACAGCCTTTGCTTTTGTCATCAAACATTTCAAGATCATATCACAGCGTCTTACATCGTGCATGCAATGCCTCTGGAACAATTTGTTGCTTTTGCGGAAGAATCGCTTTTTAACGATTATTGGACGATTGTTCGGCGATTTGTGAGTGGTTTTTTGTTAGATATGGAATCCAGAACTTGTTCAGGTACAAGCCTGTAAAAATGTGGATTGTCTATACTATAGCATACTATCATAGCATCACAGTCATTTTTTGGGTTTTCATTTTTTATTTCTGTTTCCCGATAAGCCGTGACTTTATCCAGTGCTTTAAATACAACTTTGACAAAAAACTTAGTTCTTCTAACAAGATTTTCTTTCCATACCATGGCTTGAATGGTTTCACAATTTTTTCAGAAAATCTTCAGAAAAAACGGGAAATTCTAAAAACAAATCTCATCCGACATCTAAGAATCATTTCAGACGAGTTCATGAAACTTGCTCGAGGTTAGTTAAATCAGATTTTATCGTTTTACTTTTGTTTTTTGAGATTTTTATGTATTTCAGTTTAATCAGTTTACATGGGGGCAGTAGAAAGTGTCCACACGGAAAATGGCGGTACCGGCGATTAGTGGCTAATCACTGCTTTCTTCGCTTCAAAATTTAAACCCTTGTAGGTGAAGGTGAAATTGTTTGAGCTGAACCAACGACACGACACGAAGTGTTTCTCCCTACCAGCTTATTGTTCTGCCTTATACTTGGTACTTCTCAGAGTTTAAAGAAACGCTCAAATAAACCAAATAAAGCCGAACACAAAAACATGTCTGTTGAAGGGAGATGAAATATGAATAGTAAAAATTGACGCACTCATGCCACAATATCAGTGAAGTATTGTGTACGCCGATGGTACGATGCACAGGAATATGTTAGGAGTGATCTGAATATAGATTTGGACAAATGCAAAGACCAATAGTGGAGCGTTGTCGTCTTTAAAGTTATCATTTTTCTGTTATTTGCCAGTTTCTGTTTGCTGTTATTCCAATATGCCAAACTTCATTGAAATAAGCTTCGTTCTTGATTTAATACACACAAAGATGGTTTATTCTAATTATGCACTAACATTTGTTGTTGTTTCATTGATTTGTTAAGACGCTAATACTTGTTGGATGTGAAATATAAGCTACAGCAGCCGCTGTTTAACTAACGTATTTCTATATAGACCGTAATGATGCACTCACGCACAAACTACTCGACCTTTACGCCTGCGTTGGAGAAGGAAAAGATTCGTCCATCGCGACCATAGCAGCAGAGCATTTTCCAGCAAAACTAGTTTTACCGCAGCCGATGAATTCAAATCTCGTGCCAGGATTTTGCTTCGTCATGAAACACGTCACAAAGCAATTGGAGCGGCTCAGTCTGTGGGGCTGTTACCTGGACGAGAATTCATTTCACCAGATCGCTTCGGCCATAAAAGAGATGAAACCAGGACAAGTAAGATATTATTGACCTCAACTATTGTTGTTGGTTTATGTGATGTAACAATACCAATAGTGTAGTCCAATGTGAAGCAACAATGAATTAAGCAAAAATGTGCGTTTAAATAAGCCTACATGCATTTGCAATTTACATATTTTATTAGGCCTACTTAGGTAACTATTTATTAATAAGCCGAGTTATTATTACGTGATATTACAAATATAGATTGGACGAATGCTCATCACTTACAACAACCTGCAATCATCAAACATCGATGACATCATCGCATTGTTAAGAGTGGTGAGAGATGATCTGTGGATGTTTAATTGCTTCAGTGATACTCCTGGAGGAAAGAGATATGCTAACCAAGATGAACAAAACAAAATTCAAGAATATCTAAACGAGATTCAATCCGAGCTGAAAATCGAGGTTGTTACGGGCACCACACTCCGCGCAAAGTGACGTCATAATGAAGCATATTGTTTCGTTGCATGCTTTTGTTTAAAGTACCAGCGACACCGTTTAAATTTAAACAAAAACTAAAAATAAGATAAAATGCTCATTGTGATGTCATATTGAATCGATGTTTCTATTAAACATTTTTCAAAGTTGGTGATTTGTTCTCACAATAATGAGGAAATGATAATTGTGACATCATAAGCGATGATTATTATTAATTTTCTTGCATTCAGTTTGTTTTTAAAGTTTGTGTATTTTTGTGCACATTTAATGTAAAAGATTTTAATTTCTACAAATATAGGTTTTGTTCTGTTTTAAGGTAAAAACTGAAAATGTCGTATTTTGGGAAAATACTGTATAGAATTTTGTTTGACAGATTTAGAGTTTATTTATAATTCTCTCTATGAAAGACATATTAGTAGGTAACTAGGTATAGTACAGACGTGGGCAAACTGCGGCTCGCGAGCCACATGCGGCTCTTCGGCATGTTTTTTATGGCTCTTCTAAAACTTAGTCGAATCGTAAAATTTCAATAGAATTGCGAAGACTACCAAGAGTACTGTTTATGAACGTTTCTCACTTTTTCTTTTCCTTATTTAGGCCAGCATTGATGACAATTTATTAATTATCCAAATTTAATGATATTTTTCGATTGAGGAATGCAGATATGGAACAATTAAACGACATAAATTAATTATTTATGACGTCATAAGTTCTTATGACTTGGCTCGTCAGTAAAAATTTAAAAACCAAAGCGGCTCTCGGGTTCAAATAGTTTGCCCACCCCTGGTATAGTATATTAGTAGGTAGCGGTTCTTTAAACAGATTGAACCTGGTCCATTTTCTCGTCAGAATTTTTTGTGACTTAATGTTTTACGTCACATCCAGAGAAGATTAAATCTTTTAAACCGTTGTATCTTTTTCGGCCTCTTCTTAATTGGAAATCGTGGAATTGTGCTCACTGATATGAAAGTTATTGTTGGCAGAAGTATCTTGCGACCTTGTCACAAAGTAAAGTATTTATGCATATAACGGGACAGGTCAGTAACATGACAATAACAAGTTTAAGATTTCAGTTGATAACATTAGCTTGAAACAGATGTCACTTAGGCTATTACTATAAAAAAAACAACCAAATCACATATTGCTGCAATGGCTCACTAAACTCAAGACTAGAATTTCGGGCTAAAAATCCCATTTCATCAATTTTCAAGCACGTTTCAATCTACCTTCCGCATACTGCCTACACGTTGTGAACTGCCATTTGCGCGGGTAATTCCCAAAAATGAAAAACAGTTCTGGACTTGATTTGTCTTTGTGAGATTTTCAAAGCATGACACAAAATTCCAACGTTTTCAAGGAAATCTCAATATTCTGGGTCGAACTGGTACTTACCAGTTGGGACGGTTTGAGAGGTGTGACTTGTTTTAGCAAAATTGTAAAGTGCACAGTACAATCGTTAAAACAATGCATATTCTGTAAATTACAGTACATGGTAGCAACAAAAGCTTTTAAAAAACACACTTTTAAATATGAAACTACATTAATCACAAAATCAAAATGTTGAAGTAACAAAGACATAGCAGTGAGCGACAAACATAGTGAAAGAAATCCAGTTGCACAGAACACCAGACAAAGCACTTGCCCGATTAAAGAAAAACAGCTGCTGCAAAAATATTCAACAATGAACATTAACGGTCATACAAAAATAACGAGAATTTGAGTTTATTGAATTACTTGAATTTATTTGAGTTTTTTGCACCATTGCACGTGGAAATGCAGAAATTATCAAAATACCACAATGAAGTACAAGAATACACAAGTGCCAGCTGCTAAAGTGTAAAGCTTGAATAAAATAGAACCTTGAATTGAAAATCGAGATTTAAACCTATCTTCTGTGATGAGTAGATTTGGCTCGACCTGCTGACAAGAACCAGGGTAGAAGGGAAACTCCAAATATGGAAGTCGCGAATAATGGGCGATGCCACATCCAGCAGAGGGCGATAGTGAGCAGAGAGAGTGAGGCGGCTAAGGTCAAGTTGAACAAGGTCACACTGAAGTTCAAGACATTTCCAACTATCGGCATCCAAACAACTACGGGCATAGAAGTGAATTTAAAGATAGAATAATTTCCTTACATTAAATGAAATGTCAAGAAAAAAATTCCTTATTGAATGTACTGGATATATATCATGAAAGTATGTTATGTTTATTTGCGGACATAAACTTCCAGTCCAACTAAAACCAATTTACTTGAGCTAGTAAATTGCCAGATTTTGTTTCGTTGTTAGCCATCAGTTTGGTGGCATAATTGCTTCGAGTCAAGTTACGATATTAATTGCAGGCTATACCGCTATACCAATCTCTATTCTTAGGGTTCGGGATGAAATTTATATTATCAGCAAAGTTTGTCACACAAGATGGAAACATTTATGGTTGAAATAAGTGATTCAAGCCTTAAAATAATGCAAAGTGTTTCGGTGGGTGGATGAATTGCAGAAAATCTTTCCTATATGTGCTATTTAAGGTGATGGCTTACACTTTATTTAATATGTAAAAATCTTAACCACAAAACAGCTAAGAATTTCCAGCCTTCATAAAATTCACCGAGCGTGACAATGATCCTGGTCATGATGTTGAGGCCGACGAACATGAGAAGGAAACCGACCAGACGCAGAAGCCAAGTCCGAGCCGTGTTCAATGCTTGTTCCGCATCAAAAATCTCCTGAATGGATTTTGAGCCTCGATACAGAAACTCTACGGCTCGGCCCTTCCTCAGTGGAAATGAATTGAACTGACCGTCGCGGAACATGGCAATGATACTGATCTGTCAAAAAGCACTGATTTTGTACATCATTGCATGTTGAATTAAGAGCTGTTGGTGTCGGCAACACAATATTGTAAGCACGAATATGACCTTTTAACCGTGGTCACTAAAAAGCACTTCCACGATGCTAAATACCCAGCTTGTAAGCAGCACAGTGAGCTGTTAAGCTTGAACATGCTTCACTGCTTGACTTGGCAACAGATATGGTCATTGGTAACGACCAGCTACCTGACAACAAATCCAAAAAACTTACCCTCTCTTGAGCCGCTATTCTTGTTGACCCCGATATCCCCGAACATTCGTAAAAGATCCTTACATCGCCCACTTCTGGTTCCCCCGGGTGGGGGCCATGGTAGTAATATTTATCATGAACAACAGCATTTGACCCTTCTCTGGGTGGGGGAAGCACCACAATTGGATGGGTCCAACTGATTTTGCTGATGAGGTCTGTAGACAGTTTCACCCCTTCAACGAAAACCTCATCAGCAACTTGAGTCCACCCTTCATAGGGGATTTCCCTAAATAGATATAGCAAGTTGACTCATATTTTTAATTGTGGAAAACTTCAGCAATACTTGAAAAAAAGCTTTACAACAAAGTGCATGGTATTTGATGGTTCGCTTTCAAACAACATGGTGAAGAACAATATTTAACGCAGTTTGTAGTCATAGCATTCAAGGCATCCAATACAAAGCTACTGGTTTAACAATTTTCTTTATAAGTGAACACAAACTTTGGGTTTTGATGTAAAAATTCTTCTGCAAAGTCTCTGCTTTTTACCGAGGTGCTCGACCACTCTGTGTTGTAGGTGTAGGTTGTTTCTTGTCGAATTTCATCGCCTTCGTCAATTTCTTTTAACGTGGAGTGCTCCACCCACTGGTACATTTCCACTTTTCGATGAAGTTTGACGCAAGGAACAGCAACACCATAGCTTGGATCACCCAAGACCTGTTTTGCAAAATTGAGTTTGACTTTCAACTAAGGTGGAAATTAAAATGTTAACACCATTTTTGGTCGAAAACCAAAAAAAACCTGTATAACCATAAATCAATATTGATGAAATATCAAACATGAAGAAATTAAATAATATGATAATTATTATCAGCATTTGTTAACATAAGCTAGTCCAGTTACAAACATAAAAAATTAATGATCTAGAGACAGTAGTGCCATTAATTTTCGAGTGGACAGGTACAAGCATTAATTCTACAGCCTTGGTTAAAAAACAGATACATTTTTGCTCTACTATAATAATATATGACCCATCTGCTGTAGTGTTTAAAATTTAATTTCTATTAAATTGTAACCTGCCCGGTCAAAGGTCAACCGCATGGGTTCGCGAAACTTTGGTTCATTAAAACAGAGTCAAACCTCAGATAAGTATCTTTTGTTGTTGAAATTTTGACTGGTGGCAAACATAGTATTTTTGATATTAAAAACCTTATTTGTGTGAAGCAGCCCAGAAACATGAACCAATCTTCCATTGGAGAGGCTTTTAGCATCAAGGTCAAGGGGAATCACTTCATTTAAAGCTTCATCAAGAATTTCCATCATTTCAACAGAGAGACCCTGTAAGTGCACACAAACTTAGAAAGTGTCTATTGGAACGGTTTATGCTCTATTAGTCTATTGGGTCGGGTTCATATTTTACTATAAACATGGTGTAAAAACATAAATACAATTTAAAATTTACATATTCTAAATTGTACAGTTTTCATAATTTTACAAAAGTCTATAAAAGACGCTGGCAAATGAATTTACTCAGCAACCGTTTCTTGAGCAGTCTACATAAACATTATACATTATGTGCAAATCAATTTCATGGTTTTGGACTAAAAATTGTATTTTTCCCACCTCATTATAGTAAAGTAGACAAAATGATGCCAGGAACAGTACCAAGCCGACCAGTGAACCCGTACAGCTTTGGCCAACTCTCTCCAGAAAACCTGGTTTATGCCGATAAGTGACTTTGTGTGCGTCACCAGGCCCCATTCTCTTATTTTAATGCAGAACTTTAATTAAACATCATAACAGTTAGGCTATAATATTTTGGTAAAAGCTTCAAATTTAAGTAAAATGTAAACAAATTAAGGTATAGCAAAAATTCTATAATGCTTGTTTGCTGCTGCCTTATAAATTTCGGGTCTAGTATGCAAGTGCACAACCAAAGGATGGCTTTCTATACTAGGCCTCAGCTACTCAAATTATGACATCATCTGGTTGTGCAGTTGTATACTAGACCCCAACTTTCCAGATATAATCGAACAATTTGATTGATTTGAACAATAGTACTGTATGACATTACAATACAAGGTTAAAGGGATAAAGGCTGGCTTTGGTCAGACACCAGCCAGACTGTCCCTGGCGATGCAGTTACGACCACGCGCCACATACTTATGCGCCAGTTTCGAGTGAATATGTGGCAAGTGATGTCTTAACAGGTGACACGTCTGCCTCGTACGGTGAGTAAGGTCTTAAGATTATGCGGCACGTCATGGAGTTTACGCAATACTAATATACAGTATTATCTATTTAACAACTTATCGGCAGCTAATGATTTAAATAGTATTGTTTAATTAATAAAGTTTTAATGTAAACCTTTTTCGTAATAACTATTTAATGGGCGGAAATTTATTATTAGCCGGTGAACAACAGTATGCAGTGAAATGCCTGCATTAAGGCAGACAGGGTAGGTAAAGTACCAAGTTGTCATACTTATACTTTATACTTGTTGTACTCTGGTCCTTCAGCATTAGAAGTCGTGGTCACACGCTGAAGGTTACGGTTAATGCATTAACTATAAATTTTTGGCAAGGAATGTTTTGAAATTTTTAAAAGGAGGCAGAGCGTTAACTAGCTTATGACAAATATGTGTTTTTTGTATTATCTTCTGTGAAGTATTGCACAACAAACATCTTCGCCATAAAGACCGCTTACACTAGCGGATATTGTTACAATATGAGCGAGGACGATTGAAGATGATAACTTGTTTTGCTTCTGCTTCGATGATATGAGTTCTCATTTCTCAAACGGCGTGACAATGCTGTTTATTTGCTTAATTCTGTCTATTCATATTACTAAATGATAAATTTCCAATTTTTATTATCAGACACAAAGGCTGACACCTTTGGGCAAAGCTTACTGAATGTTACATTGCGCAGTCGTAACAAAGGAAACAGTGAAAGGTAAAGGAAAGATTGCAAACATTACAACAGTATTTATATGTGGCACACTAGTTCAAGCGAGGTAATTTATATGAACGCCATTAAGGAGAATTTAAGTTTGGTCAACAACTGAATTGCAAGATCCCAAAATAAAATTTCAGTATTTCCAAAACAACCTATGACTCGTGACGTAACCGTCACAAGCTTATTTACATGACTACACATTCAGCTCAAAGGGTTTTGATGCGACTTTACCGTCCACGTATCGCAGCTTATTTTTAGCTTATGTTAACACAAATGACAGATATTACTTTTAACTTTTGCATATCAATGTTTTATAAATTCAGTTTCATCTCTTTCTTAATAAAGTTGTATTTTATGATATATTATGATGATATATTACGTTTATTTATGAAACATAAACAAAGTATACAAGTACGTAAAGCTTGCACAGCATAGTACGTGCAAACTGTTGCACGATTTGAACACCCAACCATCTCAACCACCCAAAAATATTAGTAGGACAAATTTACAACTTCTATAATTGTGCTAAAATTAATATGACCATAATATAATTAATGTGCGGGTTGAAGTTTCTGTTTAGGTAAAAAAGTTTAAATAGCCTATTTTAAATGTTTAACAGTTTATGCGTGATGATTTTGATTGTTCCCGATGGTGTCGCAGAATTTGTGGTCAGCACAAGGATTTTGTTTATTAACAAATTCCAAACAGTCATTGAAGTATTTTTAAAGACTACCAGATTTATTTAAATAAAATTTTAGCTGCCAGAGGTTATGACGAAACGTAGGCTACATCATACGATATTGAACCACTGCAATAAATAGGCCTATACCTTTATGCGAAGCAAATCAATTTTGTGCGCCATACTCACCATGTTGATATGACGTCCGAGCCAAACGCCCCAAACACTTTTGCTTATTGGCGCATAGGAATGTGGCGCATGGCATGGCCTTAACTGCTGTTTTAGATTTCTGTGGACAGCAGAAAATGTTTTACCTTGCTTTGTTAGGCTAACAATTAAGTTAGCGCCCAGCTGTAATATAGGCCTGCCGCCTACAGATAATTAAAAGTAAAATCGTTTTTAAAAGAATAATTAAAATTACAATCTAGGTACAGACCTATCTTGCAATTACAGAATTAGCCTATCTCTGTATCTGTATCTATAGATTTTTAGCATGTAACTGGTCAAAGCCACACAGAGACAGTTCACCACTGTTGTTTGCTTTCACTTTTATATGGTGAAGTATGTATGAAGATTGATTACTGATGAAAATTGCTTCAGAAAATGTTTAACATATAATTATGAACATCTGTTGTAATAAGACAACAAGCTTTATGGGAAGTAGCACCAACGTAACAAGTGAGTAAACTATTTGTTGTTTTTTTGCTCCAACTCTGGTCCCACCTGACTCAGAAGAACGATTCATCCCTTTGACCCAAACTGCAGAGTACAGCCTCCAGCCAGTATTGCAGCCTCTTTCAGCAAGATCTTGGATGCGCCAAACAATTAAAAATGATAAGTCCACTGCACAAAAATGCTCTCATGCAATGGATATACGCAATACCACAGCAATGTACACAATTTGACTTATTCAAAATTTAAATCAATTGGAAATTGAGTGCAAAGAAGTTCTGTACAAGTCATTAAATGCAAAATAATGCATTTTAAGTGCGGCACTGAAGCTCATGGAAAGCAGTATTAAGTGCTCGTGTGCCAAACTCTCAGTATGGCCTATGACAGTTGACAAGTTTGCTTTTAGTGTGTTGGATAAATACACACCAATAAATTTATTGCCAAATAGTTGTTTCTGATAATACTTATAAAATACTAATCTATAAAGTGTCGATGAACTTATCCAAAGTGTTAAAATTTCCGATTGTTATTGAAATAAAACTCCTAAAAGCTATTTGTAGTTATTAAAACAAGAAAATATAACATTTAGGTCAACATGAACAACGATGAGCAACAACCTTCAACAAGTCATCTTCCGTCGAACCAGCGAAGTGCTCAATCTCCTCCTCGATGGCCAGATCGAGACCACAGGAATCACTCCACGCACCGATACCATCCTTACCATCAGCATGATCATCCTGTTCATCAAGGTAGTTATAGTAAAGAAATACATTGTTCAGCTTGAAGTTACGCAAACTTTGCATTATTGTAAGGCTGTTGTCTTGTTTTAATAATGGTAGTCATCAGAAAATTGTATTTCTTGTCAATGTGTGGTAATCATAGCTGCCTTGTTAATGGCTTGATGATGGAATCTAATTAACTTAAAAGTTGAATGGGTTGATTAGATTGTTTCTTAAGTATCCAATGTTCACATAATTTGCTTTTCGCAAAAATGTCCATGACAACATGCCATGTGATAATGGATGAAATCAAGACACCAAACTTTAGTAATTCCATGATATGCAAGGTGGCACACATTCCACTATATTGTGACATTAGTTGTCTTTGTCGTTGCTGCTTGTATCAGTAATGCTAGTTGGCTTCAAGACGTGATCAGCTGATCATTTTATATTTATGCACCATTGTACCTAAATCTAAGTTAGTTATCAAACAAAGCGGTGCTAAATTAATTTGAAAGCAATTTCTGAACCTTGACTGCCGGCCTTCAAGATCTTCACTTAAGACATAAGTTGAGGTGTGAAAGTGATCTTGGCAAAAGAGCTTGTGAAGTTGCTATTGTCATGGTTAGAATGTTAGAGAATAGAGAGTATAGTTGACACAAGTGAGCTTTTGAGAAAGGTCTGTTGGCAAAGTAAATACACACTCAGAGTATGGGTACAATTAGTATTTCACACTTTTAATGCGATTTACTTTTACTAGCTTTCATTGAAATTGTACTGCAAAAAATTTATCGTACTTTAGCAAAAAGATAAAATCATATAAATGCAGTATTTAAATGAATTATATATACATTATTTCTTATACATAGCATCCACCAGCATGCATGGACATGGAAGTAACCATACTCAGCTTCAACATGAGCAACAACCTTCAACGAGTCGTTTTCCATTGAACCAACCAAGAACTCAATCTCCCTCTCAATGGCATCCAAATAGAAATCTTCTGAGTTCATCAATGATGCAACCTCAAATATATGAAGTTAGTTTTATTTTTTAAGTCCATGATTAGTAATGTTGGTCAAGTGTATACTTGATTGTAAAATATGCTGGAGTTGATGAAGTAATCTTAAATTATCCTACAATATTAGTGTTTACAAAGTGGAGTTATTAAACTTCCACTGTTTATAGCTATTCATGCGTATGCACCCTTGCATGTATAGACCAGTGTGTAGGCATAGGCATCGATTTGTTTGTTTTTGTTGAGCTTCAAAAACATTAAGTGCAAAATTTACTTGTCGAGTTTTTGTGTGTGTCATTGTATTTTTCTATTAATTTACGTCATAAAACTTTTCCGTTTTTGAAATTTGTCTTCCTCTAGAACTGGTGGTGACTGCGTTGTACATTATGTTCATTGTTGTGCTGTAATCAAGTCATTTTTTTAAAACTCGAGTCAAGTCATTTGGGAAGTTGAATTAAGTCAAGTCGAGTTAAATTACTAATTGGACCAAGTCAAGTCAAGTTAAAATATAATGCAAGTCAAATCAAGTGATGTCATTGGCTTTTACCTTTACTACCTTTTACCGATCGTCCGCAACGAAATAAGATGTCCGTAATTCAGTGGGTCAATAAATTAAAAACAAGGATTGACTTGCATCAAGTTACTTTTCTAGACTCGAGTCAAGTCAAGTCATTTCAAGCATTGACTCAACTCAAGTAATTTAAAAACGTGACTCGAGTCATTATGACACTGGTTTATTGCACCCTAACATTTGTTTGTTTATATTTTTTCTGAGGAAGTACAATTTTTATGTCCAAAACATGTCAAATTAACTTGTAAAATTCGATTTCTTCACTTGTTGCTCCAAATACAATCTTTTCTATAAAAATGATTTAATTTTACTGGTGCTTTAACACCTTCTTCGATGGGTAAGTTACAACTTATATTGTCAGTTTTTCTCTGACAACACTCTAACTTAGCACATACAGCATGCAAGAAAGTTTATAATCAACATTTACTATAAACTGTCTTGCAGCGTATTTCAAGTTTTCCACCCACATACACCGGTCAACAGCAAGCAGCCCAAAGTATGATACACATGTGACATATCAAATGCTTGCAATTGTTTGGGAATTATGTCTTTTGTATCAGTTGTTTTTTATGAATCAGACCTCTATTTAATTGAAGTGCATGATAAAAGCACCACGTAACAAATGTAATTTTGATGCTCACAATTGATGCATCAATGGTTCATTGATTGTGTCATAGAATTATTAGTTGGATGTTTTCTAAAGGATATGGTGGACAGATGCTTTCCTGGAGAAATACAATATTCAGTTTAATTCAGAATCGTAACCATTAATCAATGATGACTTCCGACCTCAATTTCAGCAAGGAGTATTTCAACTTAACTTAATGAAATATTTACAGCCTGGTCTAATTTCTTGTATCTTTTGTCTTGAAGTGATTTGCAGTTAATAAACAAACAATCACAAAAGTTAATTTGCTGAAAATCTTTCATGGAATAGTTTTGTTTATTGTAAATTTTTAATGAAATTGCTAATCTATATACAAAGCAATCCATTCTAATATGTATATATATCATTTTTTTTACTTTGCGTCGTTAGACACAACCTTTGATTCAAGTCAACATGATCAGTTAAGGCAACTTGAACAACAACCATCAGATTATTTACGAATAAATCAATCTGAGCAACCTCGGCAAGAGTTAGGGCAACATCATTCACCTATTTTTTATCCTCAACAAACTAGAAGGCCTGAGTATAAAGCGCAAGGTATTAATGCTTTTTTCCCTCATTCTCACATAAGATATGGTTTTGTGTAATTTATCATAAAATTGTTATTCTGGGAATTATTCTTGTCTTTTGTCGATGTGAAAATGCTCGTTTTTGATTTCATGTCAGGCAGCACCTAATAGCTTTGTTTGATATTACATTGTAAATTTAGTTATATGATTGCAGGGTAATATTTTGCTTCTAAACTTTGTATCTATTTTCCACATTTATTATGTCACAGCAATAAGACGAAAAAATTTTTTTCAAGAAGTGATATTAGACCTGTAAATAAATGATTTTTTAATATTTATGATACTATGCCATACCATCATACTAGGTTTATACTCATACTATACATACTATACCATCATACCATAGCAAAAATGAGTTGCAAGTCTATGCTCTATTTCATGCATTTTTGCCAAAAGTTCCAAACATTCTAACCCTGTCCAATGACACATCACTTCTTCCTTTTTTGATGTTTTTTGCTTATGCTGCTAATCTGCTCATGTTTCAAGCTGTTCGTTTCAGGTTTGAATACAATTATATTTCGATTTAAACTTTTCTTCTGGTTTTCTAATCTTGTCTCTAACATGATAATCAAAAAGAAAAACGACCCGGTGTAAATTAAATCAAAGTCAAATTTGTTCTTCTGTTGGCAAATGCTATTTTTTTTACTAGCAAAGAAAAATGCAACATTGTGAAAGAAACAAATAAAACTTTCATTATAATTAATCAAACAAGTAACTACCAAACATGTAACTACCAACTAACTAACTAACTCATATTTCTTATATATAGCATCCACCAGCATGTATGGCCAAGGAAGTAACCATACTCAGCATCAACAAGAGCATCAACCTTCAATTAGTCGTTTTTCATCGGATCAGCCAAGTACTCAATCTCCTCGTCGATGGCATCCAACTAGAATTCCACTCCATCCATCAATGATGCTACCTCAACCACATCTGGTTAGTTTTATCTTTGAAATCATTGATTAAATTGTTATTAATTATTATATTTATTATAATTACTAACATTGGTCATGTATATACTCAATTGTGGATATGATTTGCTGGAATTGACGAACTAATCTTAAGTTGTTATAAAATTATAGTTTGTGATGTAAGCGTAATAAACTTCCACTGTTTATAGCTATTCATGTGTACGCAGACATCCTGGCATGTATAGACCATTGTGAAGTCATAGGCATAGATTTGTTCATGTTTGTTGAGGTTCAAAAACAAGTGAAAATTTACTTGTCGAGTTTTTGTTTTTATTTCTTTGAGGAAGTACAATTTTTATGCCCGAAACATGTCAAATTAACTTGTAAAATGTGATTTCTGCACTTGTTGCTTCAAATACAATCTTTTATATAAAATGATTTAATTCTACTTGTGTTTTAAAACCTTCTTGGATGGGTAAATTACAACTTATATTGTCAGTTTTTCTCCGACAACACTCTAACTTGGCATATACAGCATGCAAGAAAGTTTATAATGAATATTTACTATAAACTGTCTTGCAGCGTATTCCGAGTTTTCCACCCCCAATCACCGGCCAACAGCAAGCAGCCCAAAGTATGATACACGTGTGACATATCAAATGCTTGCAATTGTTTGGGAATTATGTCTTTTGTATCAGTTGTTTTTTATGAATCAGACCTCTATTTAATTGAAATGCATGATAAAAGCAGCACGTAACAAATTTAATTTTGATGCTCATAATTGGTGCATCAATGGTTCATTGATTATGTCATAGAATTATTAGTTGGATGTTTCCTAAAGGATATTGTGAACAGATGCTTTCCTGGAGAAATACAATATTCAGTTTAATTCAGAATCGTAACCATAAATCAATGATGACTTCCGACCTCAATTTCAACAATGAGTATTTCAACTTAGCTTGATGACATATTTACAGCCTGGTCTTATTTTTTATATCTTTGATCTTAAGTGATTTTAAGTTAATAAACAAACAATCACAAAAGTTAATTTACTGAAAATTTTTCATGGAATAGTTTTGTTTATTGTAAATTTTTAAAGATAGGACTAATCTATGTACAAAGCAATCCATTCTAATATGTATATCAAGTTTTTCTGTTTTTTTTTACCTTGCGTTGTTAGACTCAGCCTTTGATTCAAGTCAGCATCATCAGTTGAGGCAACTTGAACAACAACCATCGGGTTATTTTCGAATGAATCAACCTGAGCAACCTTGGCAAGAGTTAGGGCAACATCATTCACCTATTTTTTATCCTCAACAAACAAGAAGACCTGAGTATGAAGTGCAAGGTATTAATGCCTCTTTCTCTCATTCTTTATGTAATATGTTGGTACATTAGATATGAGTTTGAGTAATTTAACTTTAAACTGCAATTTTATTGTACTTTTGGTGACATTTTTTGTCCTTTGTCGATATATGACTTTAATAATCATCCATCCATATATCCATATAAACATCCATCTATGTATAGTTTGTTTTTATGTTTCTATATTATCTTTTTTTATATAAATTTGTGTCATTAGATTCAATCTTTGATTTGAGTCGACATCATCATCAGTTGAGGCAACGTGAACAACAACCATCAGATTATTTTCGAATGAATCAACCTGAGCAACCTTGGCAAGAGTTAGGGCAACCTCATTCAACTATTATTTATCCTCAACAAACTGGAAGACGTGAGCATGAAGTGCAAGGTATCAATGCTTCTTTCCCTCATTCTCACATAAGATATGGTTTCGTGTAATTTATCATAAAATTGCCATAAGTTGCAAACATTCTAACCTTGTCCAATAATTTATACATCACTTCTTGCTTGTTTTGATGTTTTTTTGGTTGTAATGTTTTTTGCTTATGTTCTTAATCTGCTCATGTTTCAAACTTTCTGTTTCAAGTTTTAATTTAATTGTATTCTGGTTTACACTTTTATTTTGGTTTTCTAATGTTGTCTCTAACACGATAATAATCAAAAAGAATAACGACCCGATGTAAATTAAAGTATGCTTAAGTCAACTTTGTTTTTCTGCTGACAAATTCTACTTATTTACTAGACAAGAAAATGCAACACTGTGAAAGAAACAAATAAAACTTTAATTATAATTCATCAAACAAGTAACTATTTCTTATATATAGCATCCACCAGCATGCATAGACTTGGAAGTAACTATACTCAGCGTCAACATGAGCAACAACCTGCAACGAGTCGTTTTCCATTGAACCAGCCAAGAACTCAACCTCCCTATGAATGGCATCCAAGGACAAATCCTTTGCATCCACCAATTATGCAACCTCCACCGCAGCAGGTAGAGTATTAATGGGTTTTATTTTTATTTTTGACTGTAACTAGTTACTTCACTTATAAGCGATCATAGCTATGTTAAAAGATTCGTTGTTGATAATATTTTTATTTAGCAAAACTGTTTTGTAGATTGTTTCTGGAAGTTGGATTCAGCCTTTCAGCCATCTGCATGCCCAAGGTATGATGTGTTTGTGTTGTTTTAGCTTAGATTATGTTTTTGACATTTAATGTTCTTTAATAGGCAGTAATTTATAAACAACGTGTGGTACCTGAGGATTTTTGTGTTATTGCTTTAGTTAAGACCCACAATGGCACTTGCCAGAGCTATCAGAGCAAGGTTAGCTTTGGAGATTTCTTGCAAGCAGATTTTGCTTAATAGAGCGGGCAGCAAGTTAGCTAAATTAAACAAACGTAAAATTTGCTTCCAAGTAACCTCAGAGTAGTTGCAGCCTATTGCTAAATTCTGTCTAATGGTTCATGATAAGTTAGGATTTTTTTTGTGGTGTTAAAGCTGTTAAAATATTGCAAATGAACTTACACTTTTGACTTACACCTATGTTTCACTTTTCTACTCACCCTACCCTTTCAAAGCTACCAGTTCTTAGTCAACCAAAACTATGTCACTGATATAACTTGATATATGGTGAAAAAGATAAAACTGAATGAAATGTGTAACATGTGCTACAGTAGTAACTTTTTGGCGAAATTTCCTTAAACCAGTTATGGTCTACACTCTACAGTAGGTACAACTCAAATTGTTTGTTGCTAATATGTTATAAGATTTGACCGAACTCATCATTGTAACTGGATTTATTTTCTCTTTCCTAGAACCTAACTATAGCGCTCATCCACATGAAAAACAAAACCAATTTCAACCTTTGAAGTTTCAATCATATCAACTGCCTTCAAGCTTTTCACATCCTCAAAACTGTGTTCCACGGATTCCGCATCTTCAAGGATTTTCTTCAATGGTTAGTTGTCAACCAAGATGAGAGCATCACTAAATTATTTCACTAAAGTTCAACAAAATTTTTAATGATTTGTGGCTTTGAATTTTTTAAAGAGTAACAATTTTACTTCACTTTGATGTTTCAGGCATTTTTGCCACACGAAGCTTACAGATATGACGCCGTGGCTTCTCAGCTTTTCCAGCCAGGGCCGCAATCTGAGGTAGCATTAATAATGCTGCATTAATATAATGCTGCATTATATTTCAGTGTGATTTATTCAAGTTTTTTTAAATTACAGCATTAAGCGTAGTTATTATCCACAATTGTTCACATCATTATTCATATCCCAGGCCGCTACAGCTTTATGTTGCAAATGGTACATGACCATGCATGACCTTTGCACCCTTTCATCTATGATGTCATATTTAAAATTTTCATCTGCAAATTTATGACTCTTTTTAGACAAGGCATCGTGCAGAAAGCAAGCCATCAAATTATCAAAGCACAAATATGCAATCATCAAATTACTCCAATCTTGTTAGTGACAACCAGATACAAGACTCAAATCTTATACAAGGTAAAAAGTGAAATAAAGACATTTTCAATTTTGTTTTCTGCATAAAGCGTTTTCAAATCTTTGATGGCACAAGAATCCTTATTTTGTAAATTGGTTTGATTTAGGTATCCACGGAAATGTCAATATCAAACAAAACCAATATAATGTTACACAACAACACCAACATGATGAAGTGGTCGTAAGCGATGAAGATGGTATGTTTCAGTAGTTTGCTTCATTTTTAAATTTGCAAGTATGTGGCAGAAGGTAACGATTAATGGAAACGTGGAGAATTGTTTATTTTGCATAAGTTGATCTTTACAACTCCACTTTTCCAACAAACACTTCTTTTTTTAACTCGTTTGGGCTTAAATGGTGGTTGTGGCAACACAATGTAAAACAGCAACGATATAAAAGCAATAACATGCTTGATGACTAAGATGTAGATCTAGGATGGTAACAGTGGTGGACTAGCTTAGGAGTTGGCATCAACTCTAAATACTGAGCTCAGTGAAGTTTAGCTGAGCAACTACCATTACCAGTATAAATATATTAACAAAATACTATACAAACATCAAGAGTAATTAGAATTTTTGTATAGATACGTTACTTTTAATAACAAAATCTTGTCGTACCTGGATGCCATTACAATCAACAAACTGTGTTTTGAAATTACAACAAAAAGTTTGCTCTGTTCTTACTGTTTATCATGCCGTTAACCAGTTAGCTGAAACACAAATATCTGGACAGTAAATATTATGGATATCTGAACTACCTCTACTTAAGACTAGGCTGGCACCAACCCTAAAGACTGATCCTGATAAAGAATAAAAACTGATAAAGCTGTAGCTAAAGTTAGCTGTAGCTAAGCATCTACCATTGCCCTTATTAATACATCAACTGTAAGGCAGGTAAGGCTTTACATAAGATATTCCTGTTGCTGGTATCCACTTAGTACACATCAGCTTAATCTATTTTTGTCACCCACATAAAACCACCTATTCATGCTTGATACAAACACCTGAGTCATGAATATTGTTTGCACATACTGTAGTGACATCATAATTTCCAACATGTATGTCATATGCTGATTCTGTGTGTTACGGCATTATTTCTGGCAATAACTGTTTGCTAACTAAGTGTCATATAAAAATCTGTCCGTTAAACTTCTTGCAACTACTTTTTGCTTAAGATCAATTTCAAATTTGGACTTTCACTCACTTGACCCAGGGTTTTGTTATTATGTGTGTCATTTTGCTGTTTTTGTATGTCAGTCATGAAGACAAATCATGTGTGATACAGTTTTTTATATTTTTAGGGAAAAAAGCCATCGACAAAGTGCTTAAATGTCAAGAGAGGTATCTGGAACGTGAAGGAGATTTGCATTTCCAAGGCAGCGGACTTTGCCAAGACAACATCCCAATTGTCCATCCAAGCATCACTGAAATAAATTTTTACGGTGGAGAACTGGCTAAAAAAGTAGAAAAATATGAACCATCTTCAATCAACGACTCTAAAGATTTTCATCGTGCGGGAAATACTAAATTCAAAGATATCTTAAGAAATTCTGGTATGTCACGTTTGATATCTATTGTGGGAATCCCAGGTGCTGGAAAAACAATCCTGAGCAAAAGACTTGTGAGAAGCGGAAACAAAAAAACTGACCGTGTCTGGTTCCACAAGAAGTTTATGAACATGGATTATAAATCAGAGAAGCTGACAGTGAGGGAGTTGTTTTTTGACAAAAGCTACCCAGAACTTGATAAGAAGACCTCCTTCAATGCTTTTGCTTGGGTCAAGAAGAATGGCCATAAATGTACATTTGTGTTTGACGGCCTTGACCAAGCAGAGTTTAAATTAAATGAAAAGCCTCCGGAACAGGACTACGACACTCCATGTAAAGTGGAAGATCTGTTCAGTAATTTGTGCTGCGGACACTACCTATCAAGATCTGATATAATTATAACGTCACGGCCACATTCACTTTTATTTCTAACACAAAACATGAGACCTGTTACAACTTACCAATTGGATGACTTGGCATTTCATGACATGAAAACACTTTTTTGGGCATATGCTGGCGGAGATGCTGATGAGTTATGGAGGAAACTTAATAGTGAAGCTCGCCATTTGCTCCGTCTTTGTCGCAATCCACTTCTTCTTCAACTTGTCATATCAGCCGGACTTGATCCATCTTCAAAGGTTGGGGAAATGTTTACCTTAACAAGACTTTTTGAAAGTCTTAAAGACAACTTGAAATACTCTAAAAATGTGCAGGATGTCAAAATTTTGATGTCAAAGGAACTTTTGCGAAGCATTGCAAAACTGGCGTATCGAGCCACCAGCAAAGGAACAGTCGTCATTACTGTCGATCAACTCAAAGATGTTGGACTAGATCCCAGCAAGGTCCATGACATCATAGTTCAGTTGTTTACCTGCAAAGATTTCACCAATTGCTTCAGAGTACTTCAAGTTCAAGAAAACACAAGGCTCTATTTCAGTCATCAAAGTTTTCAGGAATATTTTGCTGCTTACCACATTGTGTACAACATGATGAAAGATGAATTTGAAACATTTGTGAAGGAAAATTTGTTTGAAGACCACTGGGCTGTTGTAAGAAGATTTGTTTGTGGTTTCCTGCTTGATTTGGAAGCTAATTCTGAAACAGGTAATTGGTTGTTTTTGCATAGTCCCTAAATGAGAATAATTAATAACATAGCCTAGTTTGTTTATTGGTTTAGAGAGTAACATGATTAGTTTTGTATGTTGATGTATTTTGACTTATGTTGGCCACCCACCTGACTTTCATATCTTCATTTTCTCATTGGTCAATAATATGTCTTTACTTCATTTTATTCTTTCTTGGCATTATTTGTTTAAGTGCAAATTGTGCAACCCTAAAAATTAATCTGTAGCTAACACTTTATTGTGTGCGCATATCCATATATATATATATATATGTGCATATATCTATCACAATTTCGTTCTGAATCGTGCCATGGTTGCAGGGAAGTATCTGGCGAGTTGCATTGTGGGATAAATTTTAACTGTCACGAGAAGTATTTGTATACACCGTTTTTATATCAGTCACGTTTTATTCGTTTTTATTCGCATCATCACGTTGTTCGCATTGTCACCGTCACGTTTTATACATCGATTTATCCGCGTTGTATTGTCTCTTTGTACATGTTCACATGCTGCTGTGTTTTAGTTGTTTATGTTCTTTTACTTGTTCTTGTACACCTGTTTTTATCAAATCTCTTGTGACGTCTCACGTAGTTACCCCAAGGGCTAAATTAGTATCGTGTTTTACGTTCCACGTTGATTCCTTCATCGCATGGAATTTGTTCGGTGTAGTACTGTGCTCGGCTGGGCGACGGTGGTGGGCAGTAACGTTTGGGTGATATAGCAGAAGGATGTATGTTTTTACCTAAGAGATATGCCATTAAATGTGAATAAAGAAGACAGAGCTAATTGACTAGCCGTTAAGCGGGAAGATTCCTGGTAAAGAAAGTTTTGGTTACAATTGGCGAGCGCGCCAGGATCCCGCAGTCAAAAAGGTATCAAGGTATTGTTCAACAGTATGGCTTTTAATGTGACGTTACCTCCACCGAGATATAAGTCCAATGAAGACTTTCAAGACTTTCTCAAAGTTTTTAACTCTTACTGCGCCAGCATTAGGGCAAATCAAGATTTTAAGAAACACCTCCTCATTGAAAGTTTCGATAAGGACTTTGTCTGGGAAATTCAAGGGAAAGATACCTCCATCTACGACTTAGAATTCGACGAGTTGGTGGAAAGGGCCTCAGGAGCAGGGCGATCAAAGGCGGAAATCAGCAGATTGAAAAACAGCCTTTTGGATAGGGTACAAGAACCGGACGAATCTACACGATCATTCGTCTACGCTTTGCGGAAGCAGGGTGACATGGCATATGCCAGTGCAGATCAAGCACCTGTAAAAAATGAGGTACTCTACTTGGTATTGATCCGGGGTTTGAGAAACCGCAAAATATCGGAAACCTTAGTCGCAGACCTAGAGATCGGCAGAGTCTTCTTCACTACCAGCGCCCGAGCCATTGCCCTGGACGTCTCGGAAAAGACTCCGTGTTCAGACGTGTTCACTGTCGCTCGACCTTCACATGGAGACGAAAGCCGCCAGGACGAAGCGACTGTCTTGATGAAGAATGAACTTGCTAAGATAAGTGGTGAGATAAAGTTGTTTAATGACAATATTCAAGGCCGGATTTCCAGTATTGACGAAACTGTGTCTTCAGTGAAAACACAAATGAACACTTTACAACGAGACGTGGATCGCCTCCATTGGAAACCACGCGCACCGGGTCCGTCTGAAGGAAGAAATCAATGATACCGAAACCGTAAGTCCCCTCCCGATAAAACATGTAGGGTCCGAAACGACCCACGTTCAAATACAAATCCGTCTAAATATGATTCATTTAGGCGAAATCGTCCAAACCGTCAAAACCTAGCTACGAATCACAACCCTCAGACTAACGCATTTGATGTAAACAGATCAAAGTTAAGTTGGAATCGATCCCGTCCGACTGCTCCAGCCAACGCAACACCCGCTCAACAACAATACCGGAAAAGGTTATGCAAGTATGTCAATGTGATGTTGTGTTCTATGCCCATTTGTGCTCTGGTAGACACGGGAGCCAGTGTATCACTCATGTCTAAAACTTTGTTCGATAAAGTTTCGTCAGAAAATCCGGGTACTACACTAGGCCCCACGTTAGATACACAGTTAACAACGGCTAGCGGGACGGCCCTACAGGTGTTAGGCCTTGTCACTCTGTCAGTGCAAGTGGCCGGTTTGATCACAGAGTACGAAATCTATGTCGTTTATCGACTCACAGAAGATTTCATCATTGGGTTAGATTTTGTTCAGCATCACCAATGCCGGATCTGCTACAAAGACAAAATTCTAGAAGCCGGATCGTCGTCAACACCCCTGCTCGATGGGAAAGTGACCTTACAGCGAAACGAGGTTTATATCGTAGAAGACCTGATCGTCCCCGCTTCCACTGAGGTGTGTACTTTCGGCATATTTTGTATGGATCCGATGCTTAAGATGCCCGACGTTGAGTTTCCGGCACTAGTCGAAGGTAATCTCCGATTGAATGATAAATATGGGGTACTAGCGGGTAATTACCTCACGCAAGTTCATAACGGAAAGGTCCCCATTCGATTGGCTAATTTCAGTGATGACGAAGTCAGATTAGTCAACGGAACCAGGGTCGCCACCCTACACCCAGTCTCTGTATTCGGCGGAGGTGATGTTTACCAGCCCGGCACGTGCGCTTTAGTTTCGAGATTAAATTCCACGTGTAACTGCAATAATAACCGATGCATTGTGAACTCCGACCAAAGATGCTCCGTGGCGTCGGTAGAAGAACATCGTTTTAAACCCCAGCGTGATCACTTGCAAGCTATTGAAGAAGGCGTAGATTTAGGGACGAAGCTGTCTAAGAGTGAACGTCGCGAAGTACTCAATTTATTAGCG
Organism: Clavelina lepadiformis; assembly: GCF_947623445.1. Lineage (NCBI taxonomy): Eukaryota > Metazoa > Chordata > Ascidiacea > Aplousobranchia > Clavelinidae > Clavelina > Clavelina lepadiformis. The sequence continues at coordinate 1,462,762 of NC_135244.1, read as the reverse complement.
AAGCATTGGAAGTGTTTTTCGACCAGTCAGTTCGATCTAGGTAAAACCGACTTGATAGAACACCATGTCAACATTGGGACTAACGCCCCTGTGAGACAACCGCATCGTCGAATACCCCCTCGAGACAAGCGCCAGGTGGAAGAAATCCTCACGGAAATGGAGAAGCAAGGCTTGATTCGCACATCCACATCCCCTTGGTCCAGCGCCATTGTTCTTGTACGAAAAATATCGGGCGAGTTGAGGTTTTGTGTTGATTACAGGCGCGTGAATGACCTGATGAAAAAAAACAGTTTCCCAATCCCACGTGTCGACGAGAGCCTGGACGAATTGTCGAGTAACATTTATTTTTCTACCCTGGATCTGCGTTCAGGGTATTGGCAAATACTCATGAATCACAGGTCCCGCGAGGTTACTGCTTTTACCACCCACATGGGGTTATATGAATGGAACGTTATGCCGATGGGTCTCAGCAATTCGGCAGCTACATTTCAACGATTGATGCACATCGTTCTAAATGGATTGGAGTGGCGCGGCGCTTTAGCATATTTAGACGATGTGATAGTGTATGGTCGCACATTCGGGGAGCACATGTCTCGTTTAAGCGACGTTTTAAGCCGACTGGAAGAAGCCGGTTTGACACTGAAACCGTCCAAATGCTCTCTTTTTCGGGAGTCGGTGAAGTTTTTAGGGCATGAAATTTCTAAGAAAGGCGTGATGTGTGACGCCGAGAAAGTAGAGGCAGACGCGAATTGGCCGATACCTCGTACCGTGAAACACGTTCGACAGTTTGTGGGTCTGACATCATATTATAGGAAGTTTATTCCCAATTATGCCAAAATTGCCTCACCGTTGCACAAGCTCACCGAGAAGAACAAGACATTTCAGTGGACCGAAGAGCATCAGAACGCCTTTGCAGAGATTGCCCCCGCTTTGAGATGGCTACAGTTGGGGAAAAGACCTCTGTACAAACACGTTAAAAACTTGTCAAGACTGACTAAGCATCTATGGGCCCAATTTGGAAGTTTACACACTTTTGACGGCCCCGTCTATTGGGCAAATAGTAATCGCAGTTTACCGGGAACACACTGTTATCGACTTATAACTCCGGAACCTATGCGTTTGTCTGTTTTGCAGTCACTACACGATTGCGTTCTTGGCGGGGCTCATTTGGGGTTGACGAAAACTTGCCACAAAGTAGAAGAAAAATTTTATTGGCCTGGTTGGAGACAGGACACCGAAAAATATTGCCGAAACTGCGATGTATGTCAAAGGAACAAGAAACCGCCGGCCGAGCCAAGGGCGAGTTTGGTTCCGTCCACAGAAGATAGGGCGATGCAAAGAGTAGAAATAGACGTTGTGGGACCTCTACCTATGACATCATCAGGTTTTCAATACATCTTGGTGGCGTGCGATTTATTTACCAAGTATGTAAGGGCCTGGCCCATGCGCAGTCAAACAGCAAAAACCACAGCGGATGTCTTGTTCCACCGATGGTTCACAGTCCATGGTGTACCAGATGTTATCCACAGCGACCGGGGTGGGAATTTTGAGAGCGAGGTCTTCAAAGAACTATTACGATTGATGGGTTGTTCGAAAACAAGGACCACAAGTTATCATCCACAAGGAAACGGGGGAGTTGAGAGAAACAACAAGACTATCATCACCATGTTACGAAACTACGTACAGGAGGATCAACGTAGTTGGGATCAAGCTTTGTCAGCCGTCGTAGCGGCCTATAACGCGAGCGTCCACGACAGCACAGGTGTATCGCCGCATTTCTTATTAACTGGTCGTACGCTTCGTTTACCTGCGGATTTATTGGGTACACCGACCGGTGGTGTGCTGAAAACGTCGGTTATTCAAGATTTACAAACGCGGTTAAAGATTGCAGAAAAGACAGTGCGGGAAACGCAACGGAAACAACGAGCGAAGATGGCAGACCTCTACGACCAACGACAAAGGGGGCTACCAATTGAAGTGGGGAAAGAAGTATGGCTGAAAGACCCAGTGGTCCCACAGGGAGAATATCGCAAATTTCATCTTCCTTAGAAGGGCCCTTTCACGGTAGTGAACGCGCGACATCCCACTTATACTATCAAAGATAAAGCCGGCAAAGAGCAAACGGTCCATTTTAACAGAATGAAATTAAGGGTTCATAGTGATGACAAGCGTGACAATCAACTCCCGTACGATCATGTTCCGGATAATTGCTTTAACCACTGTTCTCCTTTTGAAGGTTTGGTGTTCATACCACTAAATTCAACGGATACCGCCGCCGGAGAACCCGAGGCTACATCAATCAACACGAGCGCGACTGAGCGATTATCCAGTAATCAAGGACCAGAAGACTCGGCAGTTGGGCAACTCAGGATCACAGAAGAGGGCAATAACGAGACAATGGAGACAAGCCAACCTGCCCTCGAAGAGAACGGCCCCATTCCCAGCGAGACCACTTCGGCCATGACGGAAAGAAACCTACCGCCACGGCGAGCTCGAAGACAAACACGTTTTTACCCGGATATTGAATAACTTTTCCGGGGACGAAAAAGAACTGAACGGGGGGGGCGATGTCACGAGAAGTATTTGTATACACCGTTTTTATATCAGTCACGTTTTATTCGTTTTTATTCGCATCAACACGTTGTTCGCATTGTCACCGTCACGTTTTATACATCGATTTATCCGCGTTGTATTGTCTCTTTGTACATGTTCACATGCTGCTGTGTTTTAGTTGTTTATGTTCTTTTACTTGTTCTTGTACACCTGTTTTTATCAAATCTCTTGTGACGTCTCACGTAGTTACCCCAAGGGCTAAATTAGTATCGTGTTTTACGTTCCACGTTGATTCCTTCATCGCATGGAATTTGTTCGGTGTAGTACTGTGCTCGGCTGGGCGACGGTGGTGGGCAGTAACGTTTGGGTGATATAGCAGAAGGACGTATGTTTTTACCTAAGAGATATGCCATTAAATGTGAATAAAGAAGACAGAGCTAATTGACTAGCCGTTAAGCGGGAAGATTCCTGGTAAAGAAGGTTTTGGTTACAAAACTACGTATTAAATACTTTATTTTAAGTATAACTTGTTTTAGCAATGAACATGTTTTTTTACTGTATTTTATTGTACTGTTCTTTTTATATATTTTCATGCATGTCCCAACTTATGTATAGTGAAGTGCTCTACTTTTTCTTTGTTTTTATCTTCATATAATCCAAAATTTTTGACACAGTGCAATAGTAGATCCAGCCAATGCTTGTTGGGTAATAATGCAATATTACAATGTGCTTTGTAAATGTATTACATTTCTATGAGAACTTTTTGTTAAACCTTTTAATCTAGTGATGCGTGTAACAAGCATTTTGCAGATTTGTTTTGATACTTGCTATTGACACTTCTTGGTTAATTTGTTGGAAAATTTGCTATTTTTGTAATTTTTTTAAAGGAAATCTTAAATGGCAAGCATCTCAAAACTTCAATTATTGGCAGTGTCCAATTATATCTCTGACTTGTTTTATTGTTTTTTATTTCTGGTCACCTATGATTAGATTCCGCAATATTAGCTGTTTTTTACCATGAAATCGATGTTAGTTGTTGTATTTTAGTTGTTTATTTCGTTGATGTTCTGCTTCATCGCTTCAGTACTTTTACTCTTACTCAAATACAAATACTCTTTTACTTTTACTCAAATACTTTATTTCTACTTGCTTGGAACTGAATAGTTTCACCATTATCATGCCACCATTGCCATTTATTTATTTATTTCTAAGCAAAGTCGGCAAATTTCCAGCCCTATTATGGCTGTGACTTTGTTTATATTGTGTCTATTTTATGTCGGACTAACAGTTGTTTGGCTACTGATGTGTGATAATTTGTAACATGTGTGTTTAGCTTGAAAAGTGTTTGTTATTTGTTTTTAGATCTTGAAGAGAAAACGGAAATTTTGAAGACAAATCTTATTCAACAGTTAACGATCAGTTCAGAAGGTGTCAACAATTTTAACAGCAACCTTACAACAGGTACTTCAATACTTGATAGCACTAAGTTAAATCATTTTATCAAGGCAATAAAACTAATTCTATGGAAAATGACAGTATTGGAAGTTTTATGATGGTAGGTATTTACCTTCTTCTACTTCAAGATCTTGAGTTTTTGTTTGAGAATTTTCCCAGATTTTTGACACAAAATGTGGCATTTTACTAACTTCTGTTCTTTCATATATATTCCTGATGCTACAAGAGTCTTAATTTTTTTAGTTTTCCTCTTCGTTTTTGCCTGTGTTGAGTTTGTCGTACTCTTTTATTGAGCTTGCCAGTGCGGCAGTGAGAGGCCAAGTTGCATACAGTGTTGATAGAAGAGCAACACGTCTGTATGCGTTGACCAACTGCTGTGAGGTTGTCTTGCCAGTCTATATCTGGCTTTAAATTGTCATTATTTGGTAATGATGGAGCCTAGATATTTGAAAGAAGACACAAACTCCACATCGATATGATCGATGCAGATTGATTGTGGGTCAGAGCCTTCACCTTATTACCCACATACATCCATTCTTCCAGCAAGTTGTGGACTCATGTTCCATGTTAGTCACAATACTGACAGTGTCTTTTATCAGGACGAAGCTAGTGTAGGATTCTTCTTTTTCCTTGCTGAGGTTTTTAAAGGTTGATTTTGACTCTAACGTAGAACATTTTGATGACAAAGTGCCGTAAGTAACCTTGTCCTTAATTTTAGAGGCTTACGTTCAAATCCTCATCGTTGTTCGAGCCGGATGTTATTCAGCCTCCCAGGTTAGATGTCGGGACATGAGTTGAGCAGCTACTGCGTCGTGCTCTTATCCAAAACTTGTAAGCCATGTATTCCGTGGGATACGAGGTAGATAGAGATAGAGCAGTTGGATATAACATGGTTTAAGGTTGGTGTCTTCGCACCACACTCACAACCCACAGAATTTGCTACTCCCCATCTGTACATAGTTGAGAAGGATCACTCCTCACTGGTTCGCTGGCGATTAAGTCATCGCCGGATAATTCTGACTAACAGGACTTCAATGGACTGGGCGCCGGTGTCAGTGATGAAATTGCAGGAGTTTTCTGCTGTTCTACTTTTGATTTGTGGTTCGCTCAGCGAACAGCGCTGATGACTTTGTTTGAACCCAACTATAGAGCGTCTGGGAAAAATACAAAACTATGTATAAAGCTCACAAGCACAAAAACAAAATTTTCAAAATGTTTTCATCGAGAGCAGATTTGCCAGACAGATTTAGTGGTTTTGGATGATTACGATTTGCTTTATACTGTGATGCCAACATTTTGAGTTTTTAGTACATGGGTAGAATTACAGCTCAGTGTGTAAACGTTTCTTTCTATTGGTACTAACGTGTATTGGATGGTTTGTAAGAATTAGTTAAATAATAATAAGTAAGAATAATTAACCGTGGTTGCCCCTCAAGCCAATATTGTGTTTCTTTTTTCTGAGTGGCAACTCAGAAGATATGTATCAGCGGTTTTTATCACTGCAAAGACATTTATGTCTTCCAGTGTAAATGATTTGTTCATTTTGTGTAATCGAGCTCCCAGTATTGAAACGCCATACATTTTTTTAATCCTATGACTTGTCAACATTGAGATAATTTAATGCTTATTTTTAATTCTGAAATTAGGTAAATCTACTGCATACCAATTTTCCCTGTGAATTTAATACTAGCCCATAAGCTTACTATGAGCAACCTTTATTGTTTATTATGAGCCAATTATGACAGTTTCTGAAATTAGCCATCTCTAGGTATTTGTAATTTTAATTTGTTAGCCTGTATCCCAGTGGTTGCTTTTAGCTTTTAGCTGATATTCCAGTTTTTTTAACTAGTTTTGTTTAAATTTGGTTTTTATTTGAAGCTTCCTTGAGTTTTGTTCTAAATATTCATCTGCAGTTGTAAATATTTTATTAAATTGTTAAAACTCTCAAATTTATTTGATACAACAGCAGCTGTTTGATCATTGTGTTATGTTTATATATTGTAGATGAAGACCACACAGCCAGACTACTCGACCTGTACGCCTGCGTTGGAGAAGGAAAAGATTCCTCCATCGCAACCAAAGCAGCAGAGCATTTTCCAACAACAATCCAATTACCGCAGCAGATGAATTCAAACCTGGTCCCTGGGTTCTTGAACGTCATGAAACACGTCACAAAGCAATTGGATCAGCTCAGTCTGGCCGGCTGTTACCTGGATGCGAAATCATTTCACGAGATCGCATTGGTCATAAAAGAGATGAAACCAGGACAAGTAAGATGTTGTTTACATCAGTTACTTATTTCAGTTTTGTCTAAATGTCATAATAATACCTATTTTGAAATCTAAAATGAAGTAATAATCAGTTAAACGATGCGGAATTAAATAAGCCTATAGCTATAAGTTATAGTTGACACGTCAACGACGACGTTGTAGTTAACTTCAAACATTTTTAAAAACAAACATAACGAATCAGCTGAATCTACAACTTGAGTCAGTACCACAAATGAAAAATATTTTCCTTACTTTTCTATATAAATCACGCACATAGCATGTTATAACAAGATGGAATCTGTGCATCGACGTCATTAGCACTGAGTTGAACCGAAATAGACCAAGTTATAGGTGACGTCATCACAAATATTTCAACTCTAGATTGGAGAGATGGATATCAATGCTAACTATCTGCAACCATCAAACATGGATGACGTCATCGGGTTGTTGAGAGTCGTGAGAGATGATCTCTGGATGAGGGATCGCTTCATTGGTGATGATGGAAGGGGGCGATTTGCTAAGGGAAGATGGCGATATGTTTATCAGGATCAAAGAAACCGACTTCAAACAGCGTTGAACAAGCTTCAAACCAGGTTGAAAGTTGATGTTGATGATGTCACCACACTTCGCTCACAGAAGTGAATCGGGATGAACGAGACAAACTCCAAGAAGCGCTAAATGATATGTGTCTTGGCATCATTCAAACATTGGCACTCAAACAATTTCATTTCATAAGTTGTTTTGAAAGTTGCGACACAACCGCTTAAATTAAACAAAAACTAAATCAAAGTGAAAAGAATGATCCGTGTGATGTCATAAATAAGCCATGTTTCCAAAATTGAATTGAAATTTTTAAAATTTATTGTTATTAGTTTTTTATCGATTTGTTTTTAGCCCGATGTTGAGTACAATGTTCATTGTTACGTCATAATAAAAAAATTTTGATTTTCTTGAGTTGTTGTTGCATCAATAGAAATGTTTATAATTTTTAAAGAAGTATTGTAAATTATAGTATAGTATAGCCCAAGTATAGTAAATTTTTCAAATTGGTCAATGTTATCCTAAATTTTTGGTCATGGTCAGTGAGGGAACGAATGCTAATCATTATTACGTAGAAAAATCACACATCAGCCAGCGGACAATGACGGGAAAAAGTAGTAAAGCCCAAGATTCTTGTACATATAGAATGCCACTGAGTAGTTATTCCCAGAACATTTTCAGAAATTGGCGGCAAGAGCCCATTTAAATATTTATGTGTGATTGTGCAAGTTTCTAGTAAAAAATGTCATTTCCCATGTACTTGATAACTTTTAGATGGTTTGGCAGGTACTAGGTCTCTGCTGCCAGAAACGGTGATTAATTTATAGCAAGCTTATGTTTCCTTATTTATTGCAAAATAATTGTTCGGTGGATTTTTATTTGTTGGGTAAAGTAACAGTGTTTATGGGTGTTGAAATATTTTCTGGAGTTGAGTTTGTTGGAGTTTGAAATCCTGACTCTCAACCATGTGGTCGATTTACCGGAAAGCTGTTTGAGGCGATTTGCGAACTGAGGCAGGTTAAGGACCGCGGGTGCCTTGGAACAACCTTAAGTTGTGGAGCTTCATTTCCACCACGTGACGTCTATTCATGCACGTTGAAACAGTGACGTGGTTTTTGGCTTCCATGTGCCGAAGCAAAAAATGCCGCCCCAATTCCGCTGCCGAATTTTGAATTATGTTCAAAGCAAGCCAAAGGTGTTTCAAAGTTGGTTCTTAATTTCCTGCATTGGCCTATTCCGACCAAATGTTTTTTGGTTTCGTTCTTACAACTGAAAAACATTTTAAAGTAACTAAAAATGACAAAATGTTTTGTCATTTTTACATGTAATATAGTTAGGCAACTTATGATACAGGTTACAATTTTGAAACGCCGTATACGACGATGACTCGCTTGTCATATGTTTCCATTGTATTCATATATTTCAAGATAGTATCAACTTACGAATTGCGAAGGTGGATAATTTCTTGTAACTTAATTGTAATGATGGTTGTGTAAAATATTAAATTCTACGATTATTTGAGAGTTTACTGAAATTTTTGAAAGAAAGTTGCTAATCACCTTGTTGGGTCGTCTGTGGCCAATTTTTTAAACTTCGCCTGTAATGACATCACATTTGCTCATAATGACGATTTTCTTAATCACTGTGAGCCAGTTCTACTGAAGAATGCATTTGTTTCAATTTCACAATTTTCAATTGAAATTTGTATTTTATTCAAGCTTTGCAAAACATTTTAGCAGCTGGCACTTGAGTATTCTTGTGCTTTGTTGTATTATTTTGATAATCTGCTGCATTTCCACGTGCAATGGTGCAACTTCCTCCTTAGTTATGAGCAAATTAACATCAATTTGATTTCTAATATCATTAATAATTTCATTTGTTAAAGCTGGCTTTCTAATTTCGTTTATCGCTCAAATCTATGTATTTCCTATACCAGCATTTTTGCTTCTTTTACAAAATGTCATTCTATATTAAACAAAATTTGTTTTTTATAAAGTCTCCGTTATTCATTGCCATCTGCAGAATTTCAATGTTTCAATGAACGTCCACAAACACTTTTCAATAGAATTGGTAAACTATTGTTTGTGGTAGCACAAAATAACGTTTGTGTAGGTCAACTTCGCTTGACTTTACGTTTTTAGTTTATTACATCACTTTCATGTTTGCCAAGGTAACGTATAAGGACCCAACACAGCTATGCTATGCAAATAACCACCGTTTCAATTTTCGCACTTTTTGGTTTTTGGGTTAGTATAAGGAAACAATTTTAGATTATTTTCTTTAATTAATCACACATTAACGGCCTCCCCCTGTCGGCAGCTTCTCTTTATAATCCGCCGGATACGTCAGTTCTGTGACTAAAAGATTCTTGGAACCAACATTTGATTTAAGTGCGACAGAAGATGATATATTTTGACCTTGAATGTCTAAGACTGAACGTGGCAGATCAGATTCTGTTAACTGGCATCAACAACTGCATTTGCAGTATTTAGCTTTTTTCATTCCCATCTGTTCGCACTGACAAGTTTTTAAGTTATCGGCATTCTCCTTCAGCGCAACTATTAGCATCTTTAGTTAAGTTTTCATTTTAAGCGACAAAATTTTTGTAACACGTCATTTAATGACTGCTAGGCTTCTTTACGTTTTCCCCATTTGAGAGGAAGTTGTTTATTATATGACAACACGCATTATGGAGTGAAAATTACTTAGCTAGCCTATAGGTCGCTAATTTGCTAATCTTTGACGAGAAACCTTTCATTTAACTCGGACAGGTAAATGCTAGATAGTCTACAACCTATAAAATCTCTCTGCACTTCTGCAGGAACGAACTAGGCCTTATTATTTTGTCTATAAATTTCGATAATTATATAATCATATATTTGCTTTTTTTCTACTTTTTCACTTTGGGTGGTACTATGACAAATTTATTTTGTTGCTGTATTACTTGTGTGAAGTATTACACAACAAACACTTCTGTCATAATGACCGGCTTCACTGGCGGCTGTAGCAATATGAGCGAGGGCGATTGGTGATTGATGACTTGTTTTGCTTCTGCTTCGATGATATTTGTTCTCATTTCTCAAACGGCGTGACTATGCTGTTAGCTGCTTAATTCTGTCCATACAAATTACTAAATGATAAAGTTCCCATTTTGTTTATTATTAGACACAAAGGCTTTTGCCTTTGGGCAAAACTTTTTGCTTGTTACATTGCGCAGTAGTAATAAGTGAAATCGATAACATAAAAAGGGGGAGATTGCAAACAATGCAAAAGTATATATAGGGCACACCGGTTGAAGCGAGGAAATTGATCTGACGTCATTGCGCAGTCTTAACAAGTGAATGAGAAAAGTAGCAACTCATGACTCGTGACGTAACCGTCAGAGTACGCTTGGTCACTTCATCAGGAGTCTGGGATGAACTAAAGTTAATAGAAAACAAAGTTAATGGTTATTTTGTGTTTTTCCGTTAATTTTAGGGTGGACCATGGCCTATATAAAATAAAACGTTCATCGCCGACTTTCACAGACAATCTTCGGTGAAGCCCTTTTTTCGATAATTTTTAAGACATGATTATTTTCGGGCTAGCCGGTACGTCGCAGATCGCACGCATTTCATACGCTTTCTGTTTGTTGAAACATCACGTTACGTACATGTTTGTATACGTGAATATTTTTACAGTGCGAATATAAACTTAAATCATTTGTTTTTGCAAACACACTTATTGTTTAAATCTCTTTGGTTTTGGAACCCATATTCTTTGCTCAGTTGGCAAACTATTGAATTTAGTTGATGCAACATTTTATGAATGAAAAAAAAAGAAAAAAGCAAACTTGTACACTTGGTGCCATCCGTTGTCATAGTAAACGGAATAACCTACCGACCGTTGCGTTTTGTATATATGTTGCCTTTGCCAGGCTGGCGAGTGTGTGTTGTTTTGGGTTCCATGACATTTGACCGCGGGAAATTGACCGCGAACAAACTAACCGGGAACAGACTGACCGGAATGAAAATTGACCGGGAGGTAAATTGACCGTGCAAGTGCTGAATTATTGTGTTTAAGTTGATTGTAGTATATGATATGTAAAGTAAATATTTGTTTGTAACTATTTCCTTTGTTTTTAACAAAAAAATTTTTTATTTCAATACGCATTGAAACGTTTATTGAAATAAACAGAAATATTTCCGGAAATACGAGTAACAACATTAAAAGAAGTTCACTGCAAAACACATATGACAATAATGACACTACATAATAAGGGCACTAAAATTTACACAAACTGTTATTTGACAAATAAGGAAGTTTATTGCACAAATTGTAGGTTGTGGGCGATGCCTCTGAGAAAATCTAATATGTCACTGTTTGCAAAATCTTCAACGATGGTTTGAAGTCGCGCATCCAGATCCTTGTATTTTCTCCTTTTGGCAGGAGGCCCTTGGGCACAGAGCGCCTCAAACTTGTTTTTGTTTATGTTCTGCAATTTCCTCAAAGCTTCTATTAATTTCCAAATGGTTGGGTGTTGCATTGATAACATTTTGTTTATTAGATTGTGGTGACCTTCAACTTTGTTGTTGGTTCTGGCTTCGCCATTTAACACCCGAACATGGACGTTCCAGAAGTCATGTGAATATGGCGGGTCTCGTCAGAGCTGAGTTCGAAAGCGACGCCCGATGTAAGTACGCTTAAAGTAGTCGAGAAGCGGAAGCATTTCGTCAGGCACAACTTCCTCTAATGTTTCAAAGGCCTCAATCAGATGATGTATTGGAACAAATGCCAAAGCCGGTATGTGACGCAGCAGTAGTGCAAATTCTGGATCATTTTATACCGGCCGTTGGGTGTTTCTTTGGTTTGTCGCTGGTTGGCGCCCTCGGGACGTTCCCAGCATGTGTTGTGTTGTTGTGTTCCTACGTTCGTTTCACCACGCCATTCGCTTTCTGCTTTACTTGCGCACACAGGACAGATGATTCGATTAAAGTCTTAAACTAAGATGGTTGTGTTTTAACTTTAATATATGAGCGAAGCTAGCTTACAATTAAAACAACAGCCTTCTGAGTCAGGAGTCAGCAACGGATTAAACTAACGACGTACAAGCTTTAGCCTTCGCCATATATTCTGGTGACCCCGACGACAACTTTGAAGAAATGTCTTACCTACGACCTACACAAGGTAATTTTTCCACTTTACATCATAGTCAGGGCCATGCCCAGGCTGCTTCTTCGCCGCACGCCCCGTCCTGTAGCAATGGTCCTTGCGATTTAGCTTTTGGTGTGTCAGAGCCTCCTCAGATCGAGAGCGTTGATATTCCTTTAATTGACTTCGGAGTTGATTCACCGCTAGATTTGCCGCGAAGTTTACATCGCCGTCCGACACCAGGTCGCTCTGTGCAGTTGTCCGCAACCAACCCGTTTCTTCCAGACGTCCACTCGACACCGCTTAGCCATTCTCCGGAACCCAAAGCCGTCAAACTCCCGTCTTTCTGGCCTGGCCGCGCTACCCTATGGTTTGAGTTGGTAGAAATTCAATTTAGAAGGGCTAACATTTCGGCTAACGATAAATTTGACCACGTAGTTTTAGCGCTTGATCCAGCACACGCTGAACGCGTCGCCAGCGTTCTTTGCAGTCCATCATCATCTTACGATGATTTAAAAGCCGCATTGCTCAATAAGTTTGGACCGAGCTTGAATGAACGTTTGAGCGCACTTTTGGACAGCAGGACCTTTCAAGGCAAAAAGCCGAGTGATACTTTAGAACACATGAAGTCACTCTTGGGCTCGTACAGTTTAGACCAGTGATTCCCAAACTGTGTGCCGCCACAGATTCTCAGGTGTGCCGCGAATCTTTTTGGAATTTTGGAAAAGAACTTATAAATATTTAAAATAAGGCATGCAGACAAGCATATGCGACTTAAAAGCTTTCTAGCTGCTTCAATAGCTGAGAAATAAGCACATGTGACGATGAAACCAATTATAGCATTGTTGATAGAGTAGGGTAATTTTTTAAAGCAACATTTCTTCTCTTGTAAGTGTGCCGCGAGCGTTTTCTAATTTTTCTAGTGTGCCGCGAGCGTTTTCTAATTTTTCTAGTGTGCCACAAGCTGAAAAAGTTTGGGAACCACTGGTTTAGACAATGAGATGGCGTATAATCTATTGCGCAAGTTGTTTTTGGACAGTTTGGATTATCAAATGATGTTAAAAATCGATCCAGAACGTGATTTGGACAAACTTGCGCTTAAGGCGGACGAAATCATGGCTATTAAAAAACCAGTCTCAGCCAATCTGGTCCCACGCCAGAGTGTTATTAATGAGCTGTTCGAAACAAAATTGGATGAGCTTACCGAGCAACTAAACAAACTAGACCAGCATATGCGACCTACAGCCTCAACCACGCCCCATTCAGCGCCGCCATTGTCCAGAGTACCACAAGCTTCGCCCACGGAATATCACCAACGTGACCGTTTTCATGGTCTTCGCCAATCTGGCCCAACCAGTTTCGGTCGTCGATTCAACAGGGAATACTCTGGTCAAGAGCAGGACTCCGATTTTCATGGGTTATGTTTCTACCATTCTAAGTTTGGTCATCGAGCTTTTCAGTGCAAGCCACCTTGCAACTGGAATAGCCGTCAAAATGCTCCAAAAAATGCTTAGGCCGGAATTTGTGCGTGGTCCACAATCCCGGCGTATCCATCAGTACCACAAAACTCGACCACAACTCAACCATTAGTAATTTGTTTTTTGCCACCGATCCCACTTCCAAAGTCGAGTATTTAATCGACACCGGTTGTCAGTTTAGTTTGTTTCCTTTATCGCTTACTTGTCACGATAATGCGCAACAAACTGGTTTTCTTTCCACTTTGAATAATAGTCGCATCCATACTTACGGTTACAAATCCATTGACGTCTGTCTCCATGAGTTCACTTGCAAGTTTCAATTTACTTTCGCTTTAGCGGACATCCCTTATCCGATTCTCGGTGCGGATTTCTTGAAACGTTTTAACTTGTTGGTTGACGTCGGCGGCAAGCGTCTGGTTCAACTTGACGAGGCCAGGCAAAGTACTTTCGACGCCAGAGAAAGTTCACCTTTTTCAGCACAAGCGCTCAGCGCGCCGTCTGATGAGATTTTGGCTAAATTTCGCAGCGTCTACCCAGAGGTCTTTGATGCGTCTTTACGGTCACGTGTAATCAAACACAATGTGCAGCATAAAATCGAGACGACCGGCCCACCGGTCCATTCTCCTGGGAGGCGCTTATCTCCCGAGAAACTTCGCGTAGCTAAAGAGGAGCTTGTTAATATGATCAATCAACGAATCAAGGCATCATTGAACCCAGCAACTCCACATGGTCTAGTCCCATGCACTTGGTAAAAAAATCAAACGGTGGTGTGAGAATTGTAGGGCATTTTCGTAATCTCAACCTTGTCACCAAATCTGACCGTTACAAAATTCCGAACCTGCGAGATTTCACGAGTGAGTTACACGATGCAAAAGTCTTCTCTAAGTGTGACTTATTAAAGGCATTCTTTCAAATCCCCATTGCCCCCAAAGATAAAGAAAAGACAGCTTTCCTTTGTCCTTTTGGTTTATACCAGTATACAAGAATGCCACTGGGTCTCAAATGTTCTGCTCAAAGCTTTCAACGTTTTATGGATTCAATTGCAAGAGATCTAAAATTTTGTTTCGTTTACCTTGATGACGTCTTAGTGTTTTCTCGTAATCACGAGGAACATTTGCAACATCTACACATATTATTCAAACGTTTATCTGCTCATGGCGTTGTTGTTAATCCCGAAAAGTGTCAGTTGGCTGTCTACTCGCTCTCGTTTCTGGGTCACAGTGTGAGCGCAGCAGGAATTCTCCCACTTGAGTCAAAAGTTCAGGCAATTATTGAATTTAAAAAACCGAGTAACCGACTGTCGTTCGCCAGTTAAAGCGTTTCCTTGGTATGGTCACGTTCTACAGACGTTTTTTAAAAAATAGTGCCGAAACGTTACACCCTTTGAATAAATTGTTGGTACCGACGAGCAATAGCACCAGATCGATCGTTTGGTCCGACTCTACGATAGAGGCGTTCAACAAAATTAAAGGGCAGTTAACACAGGTCGTTGCCTTGGCACATCCAGTCCCGGACGCACCTACCCAGATTGCTTCCGACGCCTCTGCTGTCGCTTGTGGCGCGGTCCTGCAGCAGGAGATTGAAGGTTGCTGGAAACCGTTGGCATTTTTTTCCAAACCGTTCACAGACGCACAAATCAAATACAGTGTGTTTGACAAAGAATTATGCGCACGTTATCTCGCGGTTCAACATTTTCGATATTTCATCGAAGGACGTGAGTTTTCGTTATTAATTGACCACAGACCGATTGTTGACGCGATCAAGACTCGCACAACCGAAGCTTCGCCTCGACAAGAACGATACTTCTCTTATATCTCAGAATTCACCAATGATATTCCTTATATACCAGGCTCGGAAAACATGACTGCCGATTTTCTTTCTCGCATTGACGTACACGCCCTCTACACGACCTCCGATGGAATTGATTACACCAAGATGGCCATTTCTCAGCATAAAGCCGATTTCCAAGCGGAGATTGACGACCAAAAATTCACACTTACTGTAGAAAAACGGCTTATATCAGATTCCGGCCTTTCGCTGCTCGGTGCGGTGTCGGAGAAAGGTTTTCGCCCCATTGTCCCCAGGGACTTTAGACGACAGGTTTTTCATATACATCACGATTTATCTCACCCTGGTGCACGCGGCACTTTAAAATTAATTGCTGAGCGTTATGTTTGGACAGGAATGAGAAAAGACGTTAAGGATTGGTGCAGGGCTTGCCTTCATTGTGGGCAATCGAAGATTCAACGTCACACTGTGGCACCCTTAATGAAGTTTCCCCCGCCGTCGGATCGCTTTGAAAGGATTCACTTAGACCTGGTTGGCCCATTAACAGACTCAAACGGGTACACGTATCTCTTAACCATCATTTGTAGCTTCAGTAGATGGACGGAAGTTATTCCTTTACATAACAAATCATCCCAAACAGTTACTTCTGCTTTCATTTTAAATTTCATAGGTCGTTTCGGCTGTCCTCTGGAAATTGTTTCGGACAGAGGCACGGAATGGACGTCCGCGCTCTTCGCTGAACTCTGTTCGTTCATAGGTGCGAAACACAAGCAGACCTGCGCATACAGACCTAGCTGCAACGGACAAATTGAAAGGCAACATCGAACGTTAAAGAGCGCCCTCAAGTGTCATGCGGTTGGAAATGACTGGTACCACAAACTCGGTTGGATTTTGTTAGGTATTCGAACGACCTGGAAGGAAGACATCAACGGTTCAATGGCAGAGTATCTTTATGGTACTACTTTACGTCTCCCAGCGCAATTTTTTACACCACGTGACCAGATGCAGCTGCCCAATACAAATTTTGTGACGGATTTGTCTCAGTTTATGACGACAGTGAGATACAAGACTCCTCGTTCCCCCACCAACAGGAAAGTTCACGTTGACCCGCGCTTACTTACCTGCTCTCATGTCTTTGTCAGGAACGATGCAATCCGCAAACCCTTAGACAGACCATACCGAGGGCCATTTAAGGTAGTTTCGCGGTTTAAAAAACACTTTATTCTGGACTATCGCACTCATCAAGACAGCGTCAGCATTGATCGTTTGAAGCCATCTTTTATCGATATGCTTGCGGATCTACAACCTACTGTTAACGAAGACACTTTGGATCCAGATGACGGACATCCCGAAAGCGTGGTTTTCGGTCATATCAATCTCAGCGACAATGACGAAGATTCACCTGGACAAACAGCCGACCTTGGATGCGATGAAGACGTTGAAACAGCGCACGCTGAAACATTTACGAGACGTGGCAGGCCAGTCAGGAGACCTGCTCGGTATTTGGACACCCCGTAATGATTTTGTGTATGCATTGTTTATTTTATATGTACCATGTAGGAGTATAGCGTTTCCAATTTGTTGTATATATTTTTTCAAGCCTACAAAGGGTAAATTGAGTTTGACGTCTAGCCTATAGCCCTACACTCCATGCATCATGTACTATCGCTGGAATTTAAATTAAAATTAGTTCGACCTAGTCTCTTGTTGCCCAGTTGTCACTTTGTCGTGCTTGTCAAGGGTTTATTATAACCTTTGGCAAATATCTCTCACAATCTGGTGTTACGTGTGATAGCGTTAGACTGCCGATTGTGCTTATCTTAAAGGCCTTAATTGCCACGCTCACTGATGGCCTTAATTGACATGTTCTCTGACGGTTAACCCCTGCCGTGGAGAAATATTTTTTCTGCGTTCTTTTGTTATGGTGTACACTGTACACATAGTGGCTGTTTTTGGGCGACCTACCCACTGCTGACGCTACTACACTTATTCTTATTTTTTTTATTGCACGATACTTCAAGACTGTGGCGCTGAGATGTTACCCAAATTTACTGTTGTACAATTTATGACTGTAATACCATTTCTACAAAATTTTACATCTGATGATTTGTGATATATGTTGGAATTTTCTTATTTTCGCAGTTCAACCCATTTTGCAACTTTTGTGTGTAATCATAGTTGTAGCTGGTGTAGGCTATATGTAAATTGTGCTTTATTCACTGTTCGTTGAAAACGTATGTTATTATTAGATCACATTTTGTTTCTTCATCGTTTACCGCCCCTTTTTCATTCTTGCCGGGGAAGGAAAGATGTTATGTAGCGGCCGTTGGGTGTTTGTTTGGTTTGTCGCTGGTTGGCGCCCTCGCGACGTTCCCAGCATGTGTTGTGTTGTTGTGTTCCTACGTTCGTTTCACCACGCCATTCGCTTTCTGCTTTACTTGCGCACACAGGACAGATGATTCGATTAAAGTCTTAAACTAAGATGGTTGTGTTTTAACTTTAATATATGAGCGAAGCTAGCTTACAATTAAAACAGCAGCCTTCTGAGTCAGGAGTCAGCAACGGATTAAACTAACGACGTACAAGCTTTAGCCTTCGCCATAATTTTGATACCTTCTTTGAAGTCCGATTTGCTGCATGTGCTTCCTGACATTTTGATTTAAATGAAAAAAGCAACCACTTAGGCCTACTGTGAGGTCATCATAGTCAAACACCATCCGAATTGCATTTATTGCAGACATTTCAAAATCAACCAAAAAACTTGTTGGATGTGCATTTGGTATCAGTTGCCACACTGCGCGAAATAACCGCTCATATGTTTCTTGTGCTTTGTTCGGTAGTAAACAGTACAACGCTGGGACAAGGTCGCCATGTCGTGAAGCATGGATAGAGTAAACCTGTGAAAATATTGGCGGGGTAACCTTGAACGTCCCATCAGCTTGCCAGTTTTCTGATAATTCTAGTACTCTTTTGCTCTCTTCGGTGCCAAAAATTAATATCCTATTTTCTTCAGCTCCTGAGTCATACTGCTGTCTCACTCTCCAGTCTCCACCTGCTGGGCTTCTCCAACTCTTTTTGCAATTTACAATTATTAGTATAACCATAACTAAGACTTAAAACTAGGGGAGTCCTGACGTACAGCTTCAATCTGACAATTTACTTAACTAAAGTGTCCATTGCTATTACAATGAGTCCATTGTTACTACATGAGATAGGCTACAAGGCATTGTTTCATAATCTCATCAAACAACTCGTCTAGACCTGGAAAATAATATGTATGTAACAATAATGTAACAATAGGAAATCTATGAATAAAGGTGAAAAACCCGTAGGGTCACCCTACACCCTACAAGGAGCCAACAAACCCTACGAGTGGCAACCTTGACTGCAATACACATACTAAATTGGCTGGGATTAAAGCTGATGCGCGACTAGATAGTGAATTAGAATTTTGACCTTTTGACGGCCAATTTGTCGCCGGTTAATTTCATCGCCGGCCAATTTATCGACGGTTAATTTCATCGCCGGCCAATTTACGTCACGGTTAATTTGATCGCCGGCCAATTTGTTGCCGGTCAGTTGACCACTACCAGTTGTCGCCGGTGAATTTGTTCACGGACACTTCTCATGATCCCGTTGTTTTGCCAGTTTTCCTACAAACATATGTAGCGGCCGTTGGGTGTTTTTTTAGTTTGTCGCTGGTTGGCGCCCTCGGGACGTTCCCAGCATGTGTTGATTTCTGCACTCAAAGTTCGTTCCACCACACCAGTTCCGCTTTTCCATTGCTTGCGTGCACAGGACTGTTTTCGATTAAAGGCTTGAACTAAGATGGTTGTGTTTTAACCTTTAATATATGAGCGAAGCTATCTTACACTGAAACAGCAGCCTTCTAAGTCAGGAGTCAGCAACGGATTAACCTAACAACGTAACAGCATTAGCCTTCGCCATACATACTTTTGATGCTTAAGACGTAAACCGTGCCATTAAATTGGTTTTAGATTGCGGATAAGGATTGTGGAGCTGCGTGAGTTTAAACTAATAATTTTTATAGCCTACACGAAATTCTGAGGTAGCCTATAAGTTTTTTTAGATAAATTTCGATCGATTTCTGTCATTAAGAATCGAAGCTCAGTTGCAAGCAAAATGTTGGATTTTGAGAATAACCACATCGTTAGACAGAATGGAAAACCTGTGGAATTAAAACCGTTGAAAACTTCGAAGGAAAGGACAAATAGGCTATGGACCGCAGACAGGTGGAGAGAATCTTTTCGCCTGCTTGGCATGGCTATAGGTGAACTGTAGCAGTGAAGCCTAACAAATTAGCGCCCAGCACTAATGCCTGGAAAATTAAAAATAAATATGTTTTTGAAAAATAGTTAAAACAGCAGTGTTGGCCTAGGTACAGACCTATCTTTCAATTACCGAATTAGCCTATATTTTTTCAATTTATTTCAAGGATTCAAGTATTTTAACATCCGGTTCTCTCACTAGCAGCATGCCATATTGACCCGGGGCCGATATATATAACGCATAAATTTGTAAAAATTATTGTTATAATTAAAAATAAATCTGTTTTTTTTAAAAAAAAAGCCTTGCATAGTTAAAATAACAGTGTAGGTACTGGTCTATCTTTTAATTACAGAATTAGCCTATCTCTGTATCACTGCATTTAACTTTTCTGCATGTAGCTGATGTCTTTGTCTTTAAATACCTAGTGGAGTTGGAAGATAGAATAATGAAAAAAATTACTTCAAAAAATGTTTAGCATATAATTATGAACATTTGTTGTGAATAAGACGACAATCTTTATGGAAGTAGCACCAACTTCACCAATAAACACCAGGCTAGGTCAAAACAAGTGAATAAACTATTTGCCGTGTTTTGCTCCAACTCTGGTCCCACCTGACTCAGAAGCAGAATTAATTCCAATGGCCCGGACTGCAGAGTATGGCATCTTCCAGCTAAACCTACGGTGAGACAAACAATAAACAATGCGGTGCACAAAAATGCTCTCATGCAATGGAAGTGCGCAATACCATAGTAATGTACGCAGTTTGACTTATTCAAACTTTAAATCAATTGAAAGTTGAGTGCACAGAAGTTCTGTACAAGTCATTAAGTGCAAAGTAATGCACTTTAAGTGTGGCACTGAAGCTCTTGGAAAGCAGTATTGAGTGCTAGTATGCCAAACTCTCAGTATGGCCTATGACAGTTGACAAGTTTGATTTTAGTGTGTTGGATAAATACGCACCAATAAATTTATTGCCAAAAAGTTGTTTCTGATAATACTTATAAAATGCTAAACTATAAAGTCAATGAACTTATCTAAAGTGTTAAAATTTTCACTTGTTATTGAAATAAAACTCCTAAAAGTTATTTGTAGTTATTAAAACAAAAAAATATAACGTTTAGGTCAACATGAACAACGATGAGCAACAACCTTCAACAAGTCGTCTTCCTTCGAACCAGCCAAGTACTCAATCTCCTCCTCAATGGCCAGATCGAGACCACAGGAATCACTCTACGCACCGATACCATCCTTACCATCAGCATGATCATCCTGTTCATCAAGGTAGTTATAGTATAGAAATACATTTTTCAGCTTGAAGTTACGCAAAATTTGCATTATTGTAAGGCTGTTGTTATGTTTTCATGGTAGTCATCAGAAAATTGTTTCTCTTGTCGATGTGTGGTCATCATGAATGCCTTGTTAAAAATTGATTCAATTGTTCAATTGTTCACAATTGAAGCATCAATGGTTCATTGATTGTGTCATAGAATTATTAGTTGGATGTTTTCTAAAGGATATGGTGGACAGACGCTTTCCTGGATAAATACAATATTCAGTTTAATTCAGAATCGTAACCATTAATCAATGATGACTTCCGACCTCAATTTCAGCAACGAGTATTTCAACTTAGATTGATGACATATTTACAGCCTGGTCTAATTTCTTGTATCTTTTATCTTGAAGTGATTTGCAGTTAATAAACAAACAATCACAAAAGTTAATTTGCTGAAAATCTTTCATGGAATAGTTTTGTTTATTGTAAATTTTTAATGAAATTGCTAATCTATATACAAAGCAATCTATTCTAATATGTATATCATTTTTTTTACTTTGCGTCGTTAGACACAACTTTTTATTCAAGTCAACATCATCAGTTGATGCAACTTGAGCAACATCCATCAGATTATTTTCGAATGAATCAACATGAGCAACCTCGGCAAGAGTTAGGGCAACATCATTCAACTATTATTTATCCTCAACAAACTGGAAGACCTGAGTATGAAGTGCAAGGTATCAATGTTTCTTTCCCCCATTCTCACATAAGATATGAATTTGTGTAATTTATCATAAAATTGTTATTCTGGCTAGAATTCTTGTCTTTTGTTGATTTGAAAATGCTCATGGTTGATTTCATTCCAGGCAGCAGTTAATAGCTTTGTTGGATATTACAGTCGACTCCGCTTAATTCGGACACTTTGGTTCCGCTCACTTTTGGCCGAATTAAGCGGAGAAAAGGCTTTGTCCGAATTAAGCGGAAAATCAATTGTTCGTTTCATGGTCATGCATAAAGGCAAAAAACGCATTTAAAATACTGTAGTGTTGCGTAATAAATGAATTGCAGCTGCGCTATACTGCAGTAACTGGCACTGATCGCATAAAACGTCTTCGTTTACTTTAGTGAGCAATTTCACTTTTTGTGCTAAACTTTTCTTTACAATTTTGTCCTACAAGATGGACGCAATTGTACCGAAGTAAAAGCGACTATGAAGCTGGCACGGCGTTATATGAGTTCATTGTCGATTGTTACTGCATGGATCGTCATTGTTTCACCATAATCACTCATAATGCAATTGAATCTTGTCTTAAAACGAACGAAGTACTGTTTATTGTATCATAAGTTTCATAACCTAACAATGGAATTGTGAACCTGTGTCTGAATTAACAGGAGCTTTTTACGTTCAATTTTTACTTTTGTTCCGTTCCCGAGCATTTTGGCCGAATTAAGCGGTTGTCCGGGTTATCCGGTGTCCGAATTAAGCGGATTCGACTGTATATTGTAAATTTAGTTAGATGAATGCAGGATAACATTTTGCCTCTAACCATTGTATTTATTTTATACATTTATTAATTATGTCACATTAAAAGACAAAAGAATTTTTTCCAAAAAGTGAACTGTAAATAAATGATTTTTTAATAACTATCACACTACTCCATACCACCGTACTATACCTAGAATAAGTTGCAGGTCTATACTTTATTTCATGCATTTTTGTTCAAAAGTTCTAAACATTCTAACCCTGTCCGATGACTCATCACTTCTTGCTTTTTTGATGTTTTTTGCTTATGCTGCTAATCTGCTCATATTTCAGTTTGTTCGGTTCAAGTTTTAATGTAATTATATTTCGATTTAAACTTTTCTTCTGGTTTTCTAATCTTGTCTCTAACATGGTAATCAAAAAGAAACTCGCCCCGGTGTAAATTAAATCATGCCCAAGCCAACTCTGTTGTTCTGCTGACAATTCTGTTTATTTACTTGCCAAGAAATTGCGATACTGTGAAAGAAAGAAAACTTTCATTATAATTAATCAAACAAGTAACTACGAACCAACTAACTAACTCATATTTCTTATACATAGCATCCACCATCATGCATGGACATGGAAGTAATCATACTCAGCGTCAACATGAGCAACAACCTTCAACAAGTCGTCTTCCATTGGACCAGCCAAGAACTCAATTTTCCTATGAATGGCATCCAAGGACAAATCCTCTGCATCCACCAATTATGCAACCTCCACCACAGCAGGTTGGGTATTAATGGGTTTCATTTTTATTTTTGGCTGTGATTAGCTACGTCATTTATAAACGATCATAGCTATGTAAAAAGACTCGTTGTTCATAATATTTTTATTTTGCGAAACTGTTTTGTAGATTGTTTCTGGAAGTTGGATTCAGCCTTTCAGCAATCTGCATGCCCAAGGTATGATGTGTTTGTGTTGTTTTAGCTTAGATTATGTTTTTGACATTTAATTTTCATTGATAGCACCGTGTAACACGATTTTTGTTCCCGGGTTCTAATTGATATTTCCTGATCTCTCTCACCTAGAAACTTCCAAAAATCAATATAGTTCATTCCAAACATTGATTTTGTGGTTAGGAGAGTAATTTTTTGAATTTGCTGGTATGTGCAATATTGTGCATGGTTATACTGATTTACCCTATAGGAAATGGATATTTACCAAACTGTTCTTGATCGCTGTAAGTCCATTTTTAATCGCTTGGCATCGGCTAAGAAGTTATATTCTATCAATGTATTTACTAAATATTCTGACGCGTTAGTTGTAGGCTATCGATTGCTTTTTCGCAAAGCAAATTACAGCCAACTTTTGGCTATTTTTCTGTCTGGCAAAGGGTTAATTCTGAGTTGGCATAATAAAAGGCAACGAATTAGAATTTTTAGCAAATTCATTTTTAGCAAATTCTTATTTAGCAAATTCCATTTTGCAATGTGAAAAAGCTGGAAAAGCTTTGGTGACGTTTGCGTTGTTCAGTAACTTGGACAGTATCATCCAGCAAGTTCCATTGCTTAAGTCGAGATGTCAACAACTCCGCATTAGATTTGGTCAGACCAAGATCTCTGATCAAATCATTCAGATCTTTCTGATTAGGGTAATAAGGTTTTCCCTCTTCCAACTGAGGAGATCGAATAAATTCATCAATGGCAACATCTACATCTTCTTCCTCAGTGGTGAACTCATCATCTGAGAGTTGCTCATTTCTTGGGGGGGGGGGGGGGATTAGACACTGGCAGTTCATCTGAATGTGGCACCGGAGCTATTGAGGAAGGAATATTTGGGTAAGCAATAGGAGGAACATTTTTTCCAGCTCTGCGTCGGGATGGATTAACCATACAAAAATAGCAGTCATCTGTGTGGTTTGTTGGCTCCCGCCATACCCTTGGAAGAGCAAACTTCATCGCCTTTTTCTCCCCTCGATACCAACCTAAAAACAAATAACCAATTCTTAATTTGCTGTAACCATAAACATACAAATAGATCAACTTCAATATAATTAAGATTAGCCTAAATAATATGATCGATGAAACCTTACCTTCCAAAGTCTTTTTGCAGTAATCGCAAGACAAATGTGGTGCCCAAGGTCTGTCTTGGTCTCCAACAGGCATTCCAAAATAAGCATTGTAGGCTTCACACATCTTAACGGAAGCCAAAACTGAGTGCTTCTTCGCTCTTGTCTTGATAAATTGTCCACAAATGAAACAAAACGCATCAGCAAAATGTTTACAGATTCTAGTCATTTTGAAAGCACTCAAAATGTTGTCCAATTAAAGAAAACGTTAAAAAATTATCAATTGCAAATCATAAAATATTCTATACAACACCTCAAAAATCAACCCTGCAAACAGAAGTATCTATAAAATGGCAAATATTGCAGAGTATATTAACATTTAAAAGTGATTAACATCCACCTTGGATGCTCTTTAGCCATATCTTTGATATCTTTTCTCAAAAATATTGCGATTTTAGAATTTCAGTCTCTAAACCACAAAAACAAAGTTTATATGAAATAAAGTTGATTTTCGACACTTGCTGGTCCTAAGCAATAGGGAAAAATCGATTAGAACCTGGGAACAAAAAAACTTTTTTATTGTTACATTGTGTAGGCAGTAATCTATAAACAACGTATAGCACCTGAGGATTTTTGTGTTATTGCTTTAGTTAAGGCCCACAATGGCACATGCCAGAGCTAGCACAGCAAGGTTGTCTTTGGAGATTTCTTGCAAGCCGATTTTGCTTAACGGAGCTGGCAGCAAGTTAGCTAAATTAAACAAACGTACAATTTGCTTCAAAGAAACCTCAGAGCAATTGCAATCTATTGCTAGATTCTGTCTAATGGTTCATGATAAGTTAGGATTTTATTTTGGTGTGTTAAAGCTGTTAAAATATTGCAAATGAACTTACACTTTTGACTTAAACTTATGTCTCACTTTTTTACTCACGCTGCACTTTCAAAGCTGCCAGTTCTTAGTAAAACAAAACTATGTCATGATATAACTTGATATATGGTGAAAAAGATAAAACTGAATGAAATATGTAACATGTGCTGCTGTAGTAACTTTTTTGTGAAATTTCCTTAAACCAGTTATGGTCTACAATAGGTGCAACTCAAATTGTGTGTTGCTAATATGTTATAAGATTTGACCAAACTCATCATTGTAGCTTGTTTTATTTTCTCTTTCCTAGAACCTAACTATAACGCTCATCCACATGAAAGACGAAACCAATTTCAACCTTGGAAGTTTCAATTACATCAACTGCCTTCAACAAGTTTTTCACATCCTCAAAACTGTGGGCCACGGATTCCACATCTTCAAGGATTTTCTCCAATGGTTAGTTATCAACCAGGATAAGAGCAACACTAAATTATTTATAAAGTTTAACAAAATTTTTAAAGATTTGTTGCGTTGAATTTTTTTAAGATTAACGATTTTTCTTCACTTTGTGTTTCAATGTTTCAGGCATTTTTGCCACACAAAGCTTACAGAGATGATGCCGTGGCTTCTCAACCTTTCCAGCCAGTTCCGCAATCTGAGGTGGCATTATATTGCAGTGTGATTTATACAAGTTTGTTTAAATTACAGCATTAAGCGTAGTTATTATCCACAATTATTCACATCATTATTCATAGCTTTATGTTGCAAAGGTACATTCCATGCATGACCTTTGCACCCTTTCATCTATGATGTCATATTTCAAATTTTTATCAGCAAATTTTTGGCTCTTTTTAGACAAGGCGTCACGCAGAAAGCAAAACATCAAATTGTCAAAGCACAAATATACAATCATCCAGTTCTTCCAATCGTGTTAGTGACTACCAGATACAAAACTCAAATCTAATACAAGGTAAAAAGTGAAATGAAGGCATTTTTAATTTTGTTTTCTGCAGAAAGCGTTTTCAAATCTTTGATGACACAAGAATCCTTATTTTCTAAATTTATGTTTCATTTAAGGCATTCATGGACCTGTCAATATCAATCAAAACCAATATAATGTTACACCACAACACCAACATGATGATGAGGTTGTAAGCGATGAAGATGGTATGTTTCAGTAGTTTGCTTCATTTTTAAATTTGCAAGTATTTGGCAGAAGGTAACAATTAATGGAAACGTTAAGAATTGTTTATTTTTGCATAAGTTGATCTTTACAACAGCACTTTGCCAACAGGTGTTCTCTTTATTAACTCGGTTGGCCTTAAATGGTGATTATGGCAACACAATGTAACACAGCAACAATATAAAAACAATAACATGCTTGATGACTAAGATGTAAGTCTATGATGGTAGCAGTGGTGGACTAGCTTAGGAGTTGGCATCAACCTTAAATATTGATCTCAGTGAAGTTTAGCTGAACATCTACCATTACCAGTATAAATACATTAACAAACTTAACATAAACATTAAGAATAATGTGACTTTTTGTATAGATATGTCACTTTTTATAACAACACTGTGTCTTACTTAGACATTATTATTATCAACAAACTGTGTAATTATGATAAAAAGGTTGTTCTGTGCTTACTCTTTATTATGCGGCTAACCAGTTAACTGAAACACAAATATCCAGATAGTAAATTCATAGTAAATAATATAGGATAGTAAATCTCCTATATAAAACCACTTATTCATGCTTGATAGTAACACCTGAGTTATAGATATTGTTTTCACATTGTGACACCATAATTTTCAACATGTTTGTCATAATCAGTGCTGAATTTGCATTTTTATGACGTTTTTCTGGCAATAACTGTTTGCAAACTAAGGATTATGTTTGCAAACTTTGACCATTAAACTTCTGGCAACTATTCTTTGCTTTAAAGTCAATTTATTTTTGGACTAGCACTTCTAAGTTTGCACTCACTTGACCCAGGGTTTTTTTATTATGTGTGTCACTTAGCTGTTTTTCTTTTTCAGTCATGAAGACAAATCATGAATGATACAGTTTTTTATATTTTTAGGGAAAAAAGCCATTGATGAAGTTCTTAAATGTCAGGAGGAGATTCTGGAACGTGAAGGAGATTTGCATTTCCAAAGCAGCGGGCTTTTCCAAGACAACATCCCAATTGTCCATCCAAGCATCACTAAAATAAATTTTTACAGTGGGGGGGCTGCTAGAAACGTAGGGGAATATAAACCATCTTTTATCAATGACTCTCAAGGTTTTCATCCTGCAGGAAACACTAAATTCGAAGATATCTTACGAGATTCTGGTACGTCACGTTTGACATCTATTGTGGGAATCCCAGGCGCTGGAAAAACAATCCTGAGCAAAAGACTTGTGAGAAGCGGAAACAAAAAAACTGAACGTGTCTGGTTCCACAAGAAGTTTATGGACATGAATTTTTATTCAGAGAAACTGACATTCAAGGAGTTAATGTTTGACAAAAGCTTCCCAGAACTTGATAAGAAGACTTCCTTCAACGCTTTTGCTTGGGTCAAG
Source organism: Clavelina lepadiformis (assembly GCF_947623445.1). Classification (NCBI taxonomy): domain Eukaryota; kingdom Metazoa; phylum Chordata; class Ascidiacea; order Aplousobranchia; family Clavelinidae; genus Clavelina; species Clavelina lepadiformis. The sequence continues at coordinate 1,435,020 of NC_135244.1, read as the reverse complement.
AAGAATGGCCATAAATGCACATTTGTGTTTGACGGCCTTGACCAAGCAGAGTTTGCATTAAATGGAAATACTCTGAAACAGTACTTTGACACTCCATGTAAAGTGGAAGATCTGTTCAGTAATTTGTGTTGTGGACACTACCTACCAAGATCTGAAATAATTATAACATCACGGTCACATTCACTTTTATTTCTACCACAAAACATGAGACCTGGTACAACTTACCAATTGGGTGACTTGGCATTTGATGACATGAAAGATTTGTTTTGGGCATATGCTGGCACAAATGCAGATGAGTTATGGAGGAAACTTGATAGTGAAGCTCGCCATTTGCTCCCTCTTTGTCGCAATCCACTTCTTCTTCAACTTGTCATATCAGCCGGACTTGATCCATCTTCAAAGGTTGGAGAAATGTTTACCTTGACAAGACTTTTTGAAAGTCTTAAAGACAACTTGAAATACTCTAAAAATGTTCAGGATGTCAAACTTTTTAATGAACTTTTGCCAAGCATTGCAAAACTGGCGTTTCGAGCCACCAGCAAAGGAACAGTTGCCATTACTGTCGATCAACTCAAAGATGTTGGACTAGATCCCAGCAAGGTCGATGACATCATAGTTCAGTTGTTTACCTGCAAAGACTTCACCAATTGCTTCAGAGTATTTGATGGAAACACAAGGCTCTACTTCAGTCATCAAAGTTTTCAGGAATATTTTGCTGCTTACCACATTGTGTACAACATGATGAAAGATGAGTTTGAAACATTTGTGAAGAAAAGGTTGTTTAAAGACCACTGGGCTGTTGTAAGAAGATTTGTTTGTGGTTTCCTGCTTGATTTGGAAGCTAATTCTGAAACAGGTAATTGGTTGTTTTTGCATAGTCCCTTAAAGGGAATATTTAATAACATAGCATAGTTTGTTCTGGATTTAGTGAGTAACATGATTAGTTTTGTATGTTCATGTATTTTGATTTATGTGGGCCACCCACCTGACTTTCATATCTTTTTGTTTTCTCATTTGTAAATAATATATCTTTGCTTCATTTTATTCTTTCTTGGCATTATTTGTTTAAGTGCAAGTGGCGCAACCCTAAAAGATAAATCTGTAGCTAACACTTTATTGTGTGCGCATATCTATATATATATATATACATGTGTGCATATATCTATCAGATTCTGACTCGTGCCATGGTTGCAGGGAAGTACCTGGCAAGTCGCATTATGAGATAAATTTTGAAACGAAACTACATATTAAAGACTTTATTTTAATTATAACTTGTTTTAGCGATGAACTTGTTTTTTTACTGTATTTTATTGTACTGTTCTTTCTATATATTTTCGTGCATGTCCCAACTTATGTATAGTGAAGTGCTCTTCTTTTTCTTCGTTTTTATCTTCATATAATTATAATCTAAATTTTTTGACACAGTGCAATTGTAGATCCAGCCAATGCTTGTTGGGTAATAATGCAATATTATAATGTGCTTTGTAAATGTATTACATTTCTATGAGAACTTTTTGTTAAACCTTTTAATCTAGTGATGCGTGTAACAAGCATTTTGTAGATTTGTTTTGATACTTGCTACAGACACTTTTTGGTTAATTTGTCGGGAAATTTGCTATTTTTGTAATTTTTTAAAGGAAATCTTAAATGGCAAGCATCTCAAAACTTCAACTATTGGCAGTGTCCAATTATCTCTGACTTGTTTTATTGTTTTTTATTTCTGGTCACCTATGATTAGATTCCGCAATATTAGCTGTTTTTTACCATGAAATCGATGTTAGTTGTTGTATTTTAGTTGTTTATTTCGTTGATGTTCTGCTTCATCGCTTTAATACTTTTACTTTGCTCAAATAGTTTATTTCTACTTGCTTGGAACTGAATAGTTTCGCCATTATCATGCCACCATTGCCATTTATTTATTTATTTCTAAGCAAAGTCGGCAAATTCCCAGCCTTATTATGGCTGTGACTTTGTTTATATTTTATTTTATGTGGGACTAACACTAGTATGGCTACTGATGTGTCATAAGTTAGCAACATGTGTGTTTAGCTTGAAAAGTGTTTGTTATTTGTTTTTAGATCTTGAAGAGAAAACGGAAATTTTGAAGACAAATCTTATTCAACAGTTAAAGATCGTTTCAGAACGTGTTGACAGTTCTAACAGCGGCCTTACAGCAGGTACTTCAATACACCATAGGAGTAAGTTAAATCATTTTTTCAAGGCAATAAAACTAATTCTATGGAAAATGACAGTATTGGAAGTTTTATGATGGTAGGTATTTACCTTTTTCTACTTCAAGATCTTGATTTTTTTTTTGAGAATTTTCCTGGTATTTTTACTTCACACAAAATGTGGCTTTTGACTAACTTCCGTTCTTTCATATATATTCCTGATACTACAAGATTCTTAATTTTTTTTCGTTTTCCTCTTCGTTTTTGCCTGTGTTGAGCTTGTCGTACTCTTTTATTGAGCTTGCCAGTGTGGCAGTGAGAGGCCAAGTTGCATACAGTGTTGATAGAAGAGCAACACGTCTGTATGCGTTGACTAACGGCTGTGAGGTTGTCTTGCCAGTCTATATCTGGCTTTAAATTGTCATTGTTTGGTAATGATGGAGCCTAGATATGTAAAAGAAGACACAAACTCTACATCGATATGATCGATGCTGATTGGTTGTGGGTCAGAGCCTTCACCCTATTACCCACGTACATCCGTTCGATCTTTGTCCAGCTGATCTTTAGACACAGATTTTGCACAGTCTTCTTCATAGATATGGCAAACATCTTTGGGTGGATGGATGGTAGAGCAGAATAGTGTGTTATTATCAGTGTACTATAGCTTTGAGATATGGAGATCATCAAATAGAAACACTATGAGACCAAACTCTCTGGTCATGAAGTTGTCAATCCGTCAGAATAATCAGAATAGATCTGGCGCAGCAACACAGCTTTGTCTCACATTTCTGTTGATGTCAAATCACTTAGAATCCTTGTAATTTATGTTGACGCAACTCTCTATTATGCCATAAAGGACTTTAAAAAAGGATACAGATTGTACTACCTGGAACCTCCACAGAGAGAAGTGGTCCACTTTGTCAAATGGAGTTTTTTTGATGTAGAAAGGCGATGAACAAATGTAGGTCTTTACAAAACTCACCTTTTTTATATCGAGTGAGATGGTGGAGATGTGGTTGGTGGTGGAGCGAATGGAAATTAAACCTGCTTGTTGTGTTCAACGAGGGATTAAGAGAAGAATTGTACCCCTGTGATTGTTGCAAGCAAGTTTTTCTTTCCAGAAGGTTAGAATTACATGACAGGTCTCATCTTTGTGTGCTCCTTGATAATCAAGTGGTTGATGATATAGGTGAATAATTTAATCAAGCAGTTTTCGCCAAAATTAAACATCTCTAGGTCGATGTTGCAGATGCCGGAAGCCTTTTCAGCCTCCATCTGCTAATCTCGGTGCTGGTTACAGGGGAGATGAAGCCGCTACCAGACAATGGTCGATCGATCATAGAATCAAGGGTGGTGTCAGTGCCTCAGTGGAGGCAGGAGAGTGATTAATGATCTGGACAAAGTGCTTCTTGCAGCAAGTTATGGAGTCATGTTCCATGTTAGTCACAACACTGACAGTGTCTTTTATCAGGACAAAGCTAGTGCAGGGTTCTTCTTTTTCTTTGCTGAGGTTTTTAAAGGTTGATTTTGAATCTAACGTAAACCTTTTTTAATTCAACTCTTTTCTACACTTGTTTTATAACAACCCAATTTTTGAGCATTTTGATGACAAAATGCCGTAAGTAACCTTGTCCTTAATTTTAGAGGCTTACGTTCAAATCCTCATGGTTGTTCAAGCCAGATGTTATTCAGCATCCCAGGTTAGATGTCGGGACATGAGTTGAGCAGCTACTGCGTCGTGCTCTTATCCAAAACTTGTAAGCCATGTATTCCGTGGGATACGAGGTAGATAGAGCAGTTGGATATCACATGGTCTATGGTTGGCGTGTTCGCCCCACACTCACAACCCACAGAATTTGCTACTCCCCATCTGTACATAGTTGAGAAAGATCACTCCTCACTCGTTGCAGGCGATTAAGTCATCGCCGGATAATTCTGACTAACAGGACTTCAATGGACTGGGCGCCGGTGTCAGTGATGAAATTGCAGGAGTTTTCTGCTGTTCTACATTTGATTTATGGTTCGCTCAGCGAACTGCGCTGATGCCTTTGTTTGAACCCAACTATAGACCGTCTGGGAAAAATACAAAACTATGTATAAAGCTCACAAGCACAAAAACAAAATTTTCAAAATGTTTTCATCGAGAGCAGATTTGCCAGGCAGATTTAGTGGTTTTGGATGATTAAGGTTTGCTTTATACTGTGATGCCAACAATTTGAGTTTTTAGTACATGGGTAGAATTACAGCTCAGTGTGAAAACGTTTCTTTCCGTTGGTACTAACGTGTATTGGATGGTTTGTAAGAATTAGTTTGGCTTCATAGACAGCAGGAGAAATTGGTTAAAATTTGTGACACAGCCAGTTTTTATTTTTCGCGTGTATTCTTTTGTGAAATTTTATATTTGAAAAGGAAACATTGGTTAGTACCAATTTTTGGACTGTTATTTTCTCATATTGTTTATATACTGTCAAGTCTCAGCTTAAAGCTTCCTTGAGTTTTGTTCTAAATATTCATCTGCAATGGTAAATATTTTATTAAATTGTTAAAACTCTCAAATTTATTTGATACAACAACAGCTGGTTGATCGTTGTGTTATGTTTATATGTTGTAGATGAAAACCACTCACCCAGACTACTCGACCTGTACGCCTGCGTTGAAGAAGGAAAAGATTCGTCCATCGCAACCAAAGCAGCAGAGCATTTTCCAACAACAATCCCATTACCGCAGCCGATGAATTCAAACCTGGTCCCTGGGTTCTTGAACGTCATGAAACACGTCACAAAGCAGTTGGATGTGCTCAATCTGGCCGGCTGTTACCTGGATGCGAAATCATTTCACGAGATCGCATCGGTCATAAAAAAGATGAAACCAGGACAAGTAAGATGTTGTTTACATGAGTTACTTATTTCCGTTTTGTCTATATGTCATAATAATACCTATTTTGACATCTAAAATGAAGTAATAATCAGTTAAACGATGCGGAATTAAATAGGCCTATAGCTATAAGTTATAGTTGACACGTCAACGACGACGTTGTAGTTAACTTCAAACATTTTTAAAAACAAACATAACGAATCAGCTGAATCTACAACTTTAGTCAGTACCACAAATGAAAATTATTATCCGTACTTTTGTATATTAACCATGCACATAGCATGTTATATTAAGATGGAATCTGTGCATCGACGTCATTAGCACTGAGTTGAACCGAAATAGACCAAGTTATAATTGACGTCATCACAAATATTTCAACTCTAGATTGGAGAGATGGATATCTCTCGTAACGATCTGCGACCATCAAACATGGATGACGTCATCGGGTTGTTGAGAGTCGTGAGAGAAGAGCTGTCGATGTTGTATTGCATCGTTGGTGAGGATGGAATAAGACGACATGCTAATCAGGATGAAAGAAGCAAAATCCAATCAACTCTCAACAACATTCAAACCAGGTTGAAAGTTCATGTTCGTGTTTATGGTATCACACTTCGCTCACAGTGAATCCGGATGGAGGAGACAAACTCCAAGAAGCGCTGAAGGCGGCTAAAAGATGCGGAAAACATATTCACATTGATGTTGTTATCATACTTCGCTCACGACATATTCTTTCATTTCATAAGTTTTTTTGAAAGTTGCTACACAACCGCTTAATTTAAACTAAACCTAAACCAAGGTAAAAAGAATGATTATTGTGATGTCATAACTAAACAATGTTTCCAAAATTGAATTGGAGTTTTTTTAATTTTTTGTTCTGATTTTTTATCAATTTGTTTTTAGCGCGATGGTAAGTACAATGTTCATTTTGACGTCATAATAAAAGAATATTGATTTTCTTGAGTTGGTGTTGCATCAATAGAAATGTTTATAATTGTTGAAGAAAGCCCAAGTTTATGGAACGCCAACGCCGCAAAAATAGCAAAGTGTTAAATTGAATCGCAAGTATGCAAATTATGTTTTGTTTTCATAATTTGATTGGAAGGTTTTCAAACGTAATTTTATAGATTCAAATCACGAAACAACAAACCAAACGTCGAAACCGGCATTCAAACGGGCTTTTCTGTGATTGCTGTTGCACGATTCATATGGCAATTTTCAAAATGGTTTCTCAACATTTACAATTACACCACAGTTTTATAAACTTGACTTTTCAAATCAAACCACGACATTTTAAGTCAGATATAACAACTGCAAAGCAAACTGGCTGTTGGCAAGTTACAATGCCTAATGGCAAATGGTATTTTCTTTAATCGGATTGCAGTTTTGTTAATCACATGTCGGTTTTTTGAATCATGTAACTTATACCATGAATTATAAAATGGCCAAATGATTGGAAATTAGTCTTCGTGAATTAAAAATGGGCGAACCAATTTGCAAAATACATACGTGATTAAACAAACATGCATTCCTAAAAGTACTAAATGATTCTATAAAAGTACGTATGAATCGCATAACGTCTTCATGAATTGCCAAGTATAGATGGATCGGCAAATGTATAGATGATTTGCGAAAAGTGCATGAATCGCCAAATGTACATGATTCGGTAAATGCATGTATGAATCGCCAAATGTACATGATTCGACAAATGTATGCGTGAATCGCCAAATGTACATGATTCGACAAATGTATGCGTGAATCGCCAAATGTACGTGATTCGATGAATGCATGCGTGAATCGACAAATGTACATGAATCGATGAATGTATGCGTGAATCGACAAATGTACATGAATCGACAAATGTATGGATGGTTCGTTGTTAGAGTGCGCGGCGCCAAGTGTGCAAAAATGTCTCTATTGGGGAAAAAATGTCTCTCTTGGAGATACCAAGAAGAAAAAGGGATTTTGAGAGAAGACAAAGTTTTCCGAATAGCCTATGTTTCGGGCAGACCGAAAGTTACCGTGTACCGTCAGTGCAAAATACTTTGCAATCAGGAATAAGCGTAAGCTTAGTTTTGTTCGCAATGAAGAATGGGATGTTTCTTTAGAAGTTATTTCAACACTACACGCGTTAGGTTATGTTCTATTTGAAATGTGATTATTAAGCCGGGCCAGTACTGCAGTGCTGTGGTATTCCTTTCCATTCAGGTCTGCAATTCTGACTGCAAAATGAAATAAACCCAACCAACCTCATGTGCTGCTTAATAAAACGCTAAAAGGCGCTCTTGCAAGACTAGCCTGAATAGGATATACCAGCCTTCCACAGCACTGCTGTACTGGTCCGGCTTAATAATCACTAGGGCAACCAGTTTTTTGACCTAAAAATTTTAAATTTTGACCTCATTTTGAAAAACGCTATACTGATAGTCTCTACAGTCTACACTGCAAACGACGGTTCCACGACAATTAACCGTGGGAAATTGACCGCGAACAAACTCACCGGGGACAACTGACCGTGACGTAAATTTACCTAGAACCAACTGACCTCAAATCATATTATCACTTAAATCATATAATTTGAATAAACAACAATGCTAATTTGCGTAAAAATAAAAATAAAATGCGTAGCGGTTGATTTGTGTCGCCGGCCAATTTGTTGCCGGTCAGTTGACCACGACCAATTATCGCCGGTGAATTTGTTCACGGTCAATTGACGTGATCCCAGTATTTTTATTATGTGTGGCCGACACTGCACACAAATTTTCAATCGTTAATGACTCGAAAATTATACGTCGTAAACTAATCGGATATTTACAGGTTAGTAGCAAAAACATCTGGTTTCCTGTATTCATCATAATTGTAAAACTAAAGAAAATGCATTTAATGTAAATTAAGTATTTCTACAAGTGATACATTTGTAAAAGTTTTTCTTGTTACCCCGCCCCCCGTTGTGAGAAAAAACAGGTCACCGCAAAAAGAGAACAGTTAGTCGAGCTAGGAGTGCATGAATGAGTAAACGAAAACGATACGCTTCAATGTGGAGAAACACCAAATATTATGACGTAACAATTGACGTATTTCGGAAACCAAATTTCAAAAATACAATTGCCATCGTGACACACTTTAAAATTTTAGTAAAAATGAACCTATAGTGAAAGTCAAGAAAGCATGTTTAGACATAGCTCATATACAGTTTGTCATCTCTCGCGCCCCCCTTACGAATGTTACACGCCCCCCAAGGGGTCGCGCCCCCCAGTTTAAGAACCACTGGTCTACAGCAACTTTCTAATCTAAAGCTGCATTTAAAAATGACAAAATGCTTTTCTAATGTTGACTTTTTTTTCGTTTCTTTGTATTGAGATTGACAACTTGCAGTTTCAAATGCAATGACGTCACATCGTGACGTCACCAAACGCGCTGAAAAGCCTTCCCTCTCTTTGTAGCTTTGGTTCTAAATAAAATTTGCGGGACTGGAATTGTTTGCGGTACAAGAAAAGAGAAAAACGGAAGAATAATATTACAAAATGGTTACAAAATTACAAGTTTAATAGATTTTGACCTAAAAAAGAGACCTAACGAAACAATTTGACCGTATTTTGACCTAACGTAACATTTTGACTTTATCTCACCTAATAACTTCTATACCACACGTCGTACAAAGCTGAAATTTGTTTTGTGCTTGTTTCATAGCATTCTGAGCAGGTAAAAAAATTGACCATATTGACTTTTGGTTGCCCTAATAATCACATTTCAAATACAGTCGAATCCGCTTAATTCGGACACCGGATAACCCGGACAAGCGCTTTATTCGGCCAAAATGCTCGGGAACGGAACAAAAGTAAAAATTGAACGTAAAAAACTCCCGTTAATTCGGACAATTCTCCGCTTAATTCGGACACAGGTTCGCAATTCCTATCGTTAGGTTATGAAACAATAAACAGTACTTGGTTGGTTTTAACACAAGATGCAGTTGCATTATGAGTGATTATGGTGAAACAATGACGATTGATGCGATAACAATCGACAATGAACTCATATAACGCCGTGCCAGCTTCATAGTCGCTTTTACTTCGGTACCATTGCGACCATCTTGTAGAACAGAATGGTACAGAAAAGTTTAGAAGAAAAAGTGAAATTGCTCACTAAAGTAAACGAAGAAAAAAATGACGACGCTTCCTTGACAGTTCGGCAGTTAGTTGCGTTGGTGGGGATATCAAAACGTACTTTGCAAGATTGGCAGAAAAATGATGCAAATCTGCGTGAACAACGTGAAGAGACTATGCTTCGTGGACGAGGTTTAAAGCCAGAGAGGAAGCGGCTCAGAATGTGCGTTTTATGCGTACTCATTTACTCGTACTCTTGTGCGTTTTATGCGATCAGTGCCAATTACTGCAGTATAGCGCAGGTGCAATTCATTTATTACGCAACACTACAGTATTTTAAATGCGTTGTTTGCCTTTACGCATGACCATGAAATGAACCATCGATTTTCCGCTTAATTCGGACAAAGCCGCTTCTCCGCTTAATTCGGCCAAAAGTGAGCGGAACCAAAGTGTCCGAATTAAGCGGAGTCGACTGTAGTTGCTATGTATTAGCATTGCACTTAGTTACATAGTCGCAAATATATGGACAGGTTGTACCCTGAGTTAATAGACTCCACAAAAGTTTCTCTGTTTTAATTTCTTTAATTATGTCATGTCTTAACGAAAATTTGAGTCGTTAAAATTACTGTGCTTTACTTCACTAAAGTTTTTCCTGTTTATCTAAAATTATAATTGTCAATGTGACAAGGGTTACTGTAGTCATGGCGCATATCGATGGGGGAAAGACAGTTTGTTGGGAATCTGTGATCAGCAATGCAGGCTCTGTGACAGACAATGCTAAGCTCATCAATATTGTTGTCACTGAACAAAATCTGATGCTTACCACTGTGTAGAGAGCTTCAATGAGAGCAAGTATTGGGATGTGAGAGCTGAGTATGCGAAGGGTGAACCGCAAGATATCCTTTGCAAAATAACAGGTGGGAGACATTTAGTTTATTTGGTTCATTAGAATGAAGTTGTGCTTACTTGTTATTGTACTGTATCACTTGTTTCTATGTTCTGCGTTCAAATTCATGTACAGTATACCGAAGTATTTCAAATTTTTGTCGAAGTAGTTTCCTTGTTTGTTTCAACTCAGTGTCAAACCGTGGTCCCGATACCGCAACCGTCCACATCCTTCCCACCCTCTGGTACAGGAACACGTGGATATGGGGCTGCACCTATGAGGGTTGCACACTCAAGCCGTCCATTGTAAAAACAAGTGACCACCAGGTCACCTGCAAACATGAGATGCTAGGTGAGGCCTGTGTAGTGATGGGTCTGCGAGGTGTCTCAGTGTGTAGTTATCATCAAGTAGTTAGCAATGTATGTTGAGTGCCTATTGATAGCATTAAAGGTAAAAGTATAGCTAAATGCAAAGCTCGTTATTACATTTCACTAAAAACAAACAACAATTTTCAAACTTGGTAAAAAGTGAAAAGTAATTCTTCCTAAACAAAGATAAAATTACAAGCAAAAATATGCACAATATATCAACAAAAAGGAGTGTTAACATAACAGGAAAATATGGAATAAATCTTAAGCCATAACCTCAGTGTTTTTAACAGACGTTGGGATCAAGCTGTTTTTTGCAAACCAGATTCTTGAAAAATAACATCATATGTGATTGAATAAAATCAACTACAATGGGGAAACCTAATTATAGCAAATACACCACTAATACGGTATGTTGCATTGATTCACGTTTTTCTTCTAAAATGCGAGATGCCAGCCATTAGTTTTGTTTCAAGCAATGTTCCATGTATCTTAGAAACAATACTGTGTTACGTTGGAAATTGATTTTGGGAAATAACTTTCGGACAACTTTTAAAAATGTTTGTTTTTTGGACAAAATCAAAATTGTTTTGCAAAGATTTTCAACACCTTTAAACGACATTAGATTACATAATGATAAAATTTTCATTCGAACTCTCGGGTTTAAACGAGATAAGCGTCAATCCGGGTAAATTCATTTGAAATTTGCAGCCAATGTGCTTTGTCCATACGAATATGTTTTTGAGTGTTAGAAGCGCATAAAAACTCAAACATTTGTTTAACTATTTTTCACTTTGTTTCATTAAAGTGGAGATAGTTTGTCTAATTAACTTGGTCTCGGTGGAATTCAGCTTCAAAACAAGGAAAAGCTGTTGTTGACAATCATTTTGCTTAATAATATTTCTTCTTCCGTTTAGTAAGGCAATGGACATCGCACAATCTCGATCTCTGATACGGAAAGCGATTGGGAACTCGATTGTCTTGAAGTCAAGGTTCAACTAAAAAATTGTAACATTTGGAGTAAATTTAATGCACTTACAATAGACATACGATGATCAATAAACATACCTGGTAAGTTCAAAGTTCAATGCTTGTGGTTATAAATGTTACCCACTTTTCTCGCCACAAACTTTAACCTTTGTAAATCGGCAACAAAAGACACCTTATTACACACAGGGACTATCACGCCAAAAAATCGCCCGTGGGAAAAACGAGTAAAACAATCCTAAGCGTAATCTGCAACGATTATGTGTAGATGTGGTTGCAATAGAGTAAGTTGCCAACAATATACAATAATCGTAAAAGTAGGGTTCTCTGCTACCGGGCCCACTGGAAAAATTCCTGGTAGGCCAGTCCGCCTCTGCTGCTACTTAGCTCTGCCAGAAAACTTATTGCAAAAATTTTTGACGACTGAATAAATTTTAGGACAAAACCGCAACGGTGGCAAACAAATGGTGCAGATTTCGTTGGTCTTGACGTTGCTCTTTGGTTAAAAACGCAGCAACACGGTAATCTTACAGCGGGTGTCCAGTGTTTTATGCTACTTAACAAAAGTGCAGTTTGGTACTCATAGTTGGTCAATTAATGTTAGCTAGCTTTCGCCGGGTAAAAATGTGTCGTTCGTTTCGTTTGCTATTACTGCTGGCTTGTCCATGCGGCTGTGCCAAGTCGAAGGTTACAGATTTTACTGAGCTTGCATCTCAAAAATCTGAAGCAAACAACCGCTTTTGTTTTAATTTGCACAAAACTCTCAGACCCGATGACGAACATCGATCTTTAACAAATTTAAGCCTGTTTTAATTGACCACGTTGGTAATATCGCATGAGTGTTGTTTCGTACGGTGACGTCATTGTTGATTGTAAAGAACAACTGCATTGTTCCTCTCACTTGTTGATTTGCACCAAACGGGAAACCTTAAGAAACAAGTAACCGGTGTCAACGTCGAAGAGCCTTTGTGAGGCGCTATAGCAACAGCTGATACAGATGCAAAGACCTTAGATAAAGAACATGTTGAAGATGTAAAAGTCTGTAGGCTTATAAACTATTCCTGAGGCTACGGTGGCCCACAAGTGCCAACTACAATTTGCGTCCCAACATTTTGGGTTCTCGTTTCACGAACAATATTTCACATCTGCACAAGATATTTTTACCCACAACAACGTGCATATTTTTCTAAGCAAAATACTTTTGAAGTTCACAAATAATATTAGTTGCGATCGATAGACTTTTGCAAAGCATGCACTTTTTGCGAAGGAACTTTACCATTAATTTATAAAAATGGCTGAAAATATTTATGTACTGCCGCTTCAAACAGTTATTTTTCCACAACAAAATTTTCAAACCTCACAGCAAAATAACAATTGGCCCAGCAAAAGCCTTTTTTCGGCCTTTTGTAATTCTGGAAGGTGTGGCATTGTGCTGATTGTCAAACTGGCTTTTGTTACTGTAATCTGTAGCCTACGTATCGTTTGACCTCGATACAGAGCGATCTTGTTTCATTTGTTGATGTAGCGGGACGGAGTTTTCAGTTCATGGCGCAATTACACAAGCATGGCAGTTCTATATAGAGTTGCGTGAAAATTTTGCGTAAATTTTTCGTAATTTATTTAGTGTTGATTGATTTTAGCAAAAAAAAACAGAGAAACCCTCAAGTGACTACATATAATGTTTTTGGGAGACTATTGTATCACATTTCTTTAAATATTCAAATAAAACCCTGACAAGTGCCATGGTAGAACAAAGCACAACGTCAAATATAAATATCACAGACGCGGTTCTGCACCAAGCACCGGTCATGAATGGTAAGTACAGTACTTGCATTGTGATTTGAAACTCATTTTAGCTTTTTGTTGTTCTTTATTACAATTTTCATAACTTAAAACCAGTAGTTACATTTGACCAGCGACGTTGTATCTAATGCGCACTCCTGGCCCAGTTCCCGTCAAGGTAGATTAAAAGCACTTGACGCTTTTATAACCTCGGTTCCTTTTATTTTCCTTCCCTTAAATATTTTGTTTAAATTTTCTTTCCTTTAGATATTTAAAACGTAGACTTTTTATATTTGAACGATTCTGAAACGCTGGTTTTCATAGAAAACTCATGTTTTTTACAAACGTTTGCATTATTTTTTTATTGAGACGCTTTCCGTCAAGATGAATAAATTGTAAAGATAAAGCGAAGTGAAGCTGATTTCGAGTATTAACATCATTTTAATATCTGTTCACGGTTGAGTATTGCCCAACATGCGGCATCAAGCGTGGTATTAATAGTTAGCATATCTTTGTAAACAACAAATTTAAACTGCTGTGGATTTAAATCAGTTCTAATTTCATTTTGTAGAAGAGATTGCCATCAAACAAGTTATCGACCTTCACAGCAGTTATCTTCAAAGAAATGAAGAGTTACATCTTCAAGGTGTCAATGCTCAAGATATTCCAGTCGTCCATCCGACAATCCATGAGGTCTGGTTTGACGAAAAGAACACGTCAACACCTTTTGCTGAAAAAGACGAACCCATAGATCATAGGCAACTTTACCGACATAATATTATAAAACAAATCTATTTCGATGACTTGTTGAAGCAAAAAGGCAAATTCATCAGCATCATTGGCAACGCCGGTTGTGGTAAAACTATTTTAAGCAAGAGATTAACAAAATCTTCGTCATGGCCTCAACGACTTTCCTTCCACGTAAACTTCAAGGACACAAACTATGAAAAACCATTAACACTGAGAAAATATTTACTGGACAATATAATTCCAGGTCAGAATGAAAAGGTTTACAAAGATGCCTTCAACTGGTTGAAGAAGAATGACGAAAAACTCATCTTAGTACTGGATGGGTTTGATCAAGCTGAATATACTCTTGATAAAAAGTGCCCCAAAATCAACTATGACGACTGTGTTCCTGAGAACCAATTGGTCTACAATCTTTTCCGCAGACATTTCTTTCCGAGAAGCCTGCTTGTCGTAACATCCCGTCCTCATTCAATGCTGCATCTACCGAAGCTGACGCGACCTCAAGTGACCTATGCCTTAGGAGATCTCTGTTTTGGAGACACGCGGCAATTATTCCTTGCCTTTGCCGATGCTGCTCTTTGGGACAAAGTCAAAAGTAACTTCAGCCAAATGCTTTCCATGTGTCGAAATCCCCTGATGCTGCAGATTATGATATCCAGCAACATCCATCCATCAGAAGACATTGGTGATGCATCCACCGTCACAAGGTTATTTGCAACAGTGATGGGAAACCTGACAATCAGTCGCAACTTTCAAGATGCAGAAAACTTGGTTGAGAAGCTGCGAGTTCTTGCGTTTGATGCAACAAAGAACGGAAAAGTTGCTATAACTGCTCAGCAGCTGAGAGATGGAGGAGTGGACTCAACAACTGTTCGTGATATTGTAGTGCAACTTCACGCAAATAAACACCCGATGCACAAAATTCATCTTTTTAAAGGCAGCAACAGCCTTTGCTTTTGTCATCAAACATTTCAAGATCATATCACAGCGTCTTACATCGTGCATGCAATGCCTCTGGAACAATTTGTTGCTTTTGCGGAAGAATCGCTTTTTAACGATTATTGGACGATTGTTCGGCGATTTGTGAGTGGTTTTTTGTTAGATATGGAATCCAGAACTTGTTCAGGTACAAGCCTGTAAAAATGTGGATTGTCTATACTATAGCATACTATCATAGCATCACAGTCATTTTTTGGGTTTTCATTTTTTATTTCTGTTTCCCGATAAGCCGTGACTTTATCCAGTGCTTTAAATACAACTTTGACAAAAAACTTAGTTCTTCTAACAAGATTTTCTTTCCATACCATGGCTTGAATGGTTTCACAATTTTTTCAGAAAATCTTCAGAAAAAACGGGAAATTCTAAAAACAAATCTCATCCGACATCTAAGAATCATTTCAGACGAGTTCATGAAACTTGCTCGAGGTTAGTTAAATCAGATTTTATCGTTTTACTTTTGTTTTTTGAGATTTTTATGTATTTCAGTTTAATCAGTTTACATGGGGGCAGTAGAAAGTGTCCACACGGAAAATGGCGGTACCGGCGATTAGTGGCTAATCACTGCTTTCTTCGCTTCAAAATTTAAACCCTTGTAGGTGAAGGTGAAATTGTTTGAGCTGAACCAACGACACGACACGAAGTGTTTCTCCCTACCAGCTTATTGTTCTGCCTTATACTTGGTACTTCTCAGAGTTTAAAGAAACGCTCAAATAAACCAAATAAAGCCGAACACAAAAACATGTCTGTTGAAGGGAGATGAAATATGAATAGTAAAAATTGACGCACTCATGCCACAATATCAGTGAAGTATTGTGTACGCCGATGGTACGATGCACAGGAATATGTTAGGAGTGATCTGAATATAGATTTGGACAAATGCAAAGACCAATAGTGGAGCGTTGTCGTCTTTAAAGTTATCATTTTTCTGTTATTTGCCAGTTTCTGTTTGCTGTTATTCCAATATGCCAAACTTCATTGAAATAAGCTTCGTTCTTGATTTAATACACACAAAGATGGTTTATTCTAATTATGCACTAACATTTGTTGTTGTTTCATTGATTTGTTAAGACGCTAATACTTGTTGGATGTGAAATATAAGCTACAGCAGCCGCTGTTTAACTAACGTATTTCTATATAGACCGTAATGATGCACTCACGCACAAACTACTCGACCTTTACGCCTGCGTTGGAGAAGGAAAAGATTCGTCCATCGCGACCATAGCAGCAGAGCATTTTCCAGCAAAACTAGTTTTACCGCAGCCGATGAATTCAAATCTCGTGCCAGGATTTTGCTTCGTCATGAAACACGTCACAAAGCAATTGGAGCGGCTCAGTCTGTGGGGCTGTTACCTGGACGAGAATTCATTTCACCAGATCGCTTCGGCCATAAAAGAGATGAAACCAGGACAAGTAAGATATTATTGACCTCAACTATTGTTGTTGGTTTATGTGATGTAACAATACCAATAGTGTAGTCCAATGTGAAGCAACAATGAATTAAGCAAAAATGTGCGTTTAAATAAGCCTACATGCATTTGCAATTTACATATTTTATTAGGCCTACTTAGGTAACTATTTATTAATAAGCCGAGTTATTATTACGTGATATTACAAATATAGATTGGACGAATGCTCATCACTTACAACAACCTGCAATCATCAAACATCGATGACATCATCGCATTGTTAAGAGTGGTGAGAGATGATCTGTGGATGTTTAATTGCTTCAGTGATACTCCTGGAGGAAAGAGATATGCTAACCAAGATGAACAAAACAAAATTCAAGAATATCTAAACGAGATTCAATCCGAGCTGAAAATCGAGGTTGTTACGGGCACCACACTCCGCGCAAAGTGACGTCATAATGAAGCATATTGTTTCGTTGCATGCTTTTGTTTAAAGTACCAGCGACACCGTTTAAATTTAAACAAAAACTAAAAATAAGATAAAATGCTCATTGTGATGTCATATTGAATCGATGTTTCTATTAAACATTTTTCAAAGTTGGTGATTTGTTCTCACAATAATGAGGAAATGATAATTGTGACATCATAAGCGATGATTATTATTAATTTTCTTGCATTCAGTTTGTTTTTAAAGTTTGTGTATTTTTGTGCACATTTAATGTAAAAGATTTTAATTTCTACAAATATAGGTTTTGTTCTGTTTTAAGGTAAAAACTGAAAATGTCGTATTTTGGGAAAATACTGTATAGAATTTTGTTTGACAGATTTAGAGTTTATTTATAATTCTCTCTATGAAAGACATATTAGTAGGTAACTAGGTATAGTACAGACGTGGGCAAACTGCGGCTCGCGAGCCACATGCGGCTCTTCGGCATGTTTTTTATGGCTCTTCTAAAACTTAGTCGAATCGTAAAATTTCAATAGAATTGCGAAGACTACCAAGAGTACTGTTTATGAACGTTTCTCACTTTTTCTTTTCCTTATTTAGGCCAGCATTGATGACAATTTATTAATTATCCAAATTTAATGATATTTTTCGATTGAGGAATGCAGATATGGAACAATTAAACGACATAAATTAATTATTTATGACGTCATAAGTTCTTATGACTTGGCTCGTCAGTAAAAATTTAAAAACCAAAGCGGCTCTCGGGTTCAAATAGTTTGCCCACCCCTGGTATAGTATATTAGTAGGTAGCGGTTCTTTAAACAGATTGAACCTGGTCCATTTTCTCGTCAGAATTTTTTGTGACTTAATGTTTTACGTCACATCCAGAGAAGATTAAATCTTTTAAACCGTTGTATCTTTTTCGGCCTCTTCTTAATTGGAAATCGTGGAATTGTGCTCACTGATATGAAAGTTATTGTTGGCAGAAGTATCTTGCGACCTTGTCACAAAGTAAAGTATTTATGCATATAACGGGACAGGTCAGTAACATGACAATAACAAGTTTAAGATTTCAGTTGATAACATTAGCTTGAAACAGATGTCACTTAGGCTATTACTATAAAAAAAACAACCAAATCACATATTGCTGCAATGGCTCACTAAACTCAAGACTAGAATTTCGGGCTAAAAATCCCATTTCATCAATTTTCAAGCACGTTTCAATCTACCTTCCGCATACTGCCTACACGTTGTGAACTGCCATTTGCGCGGGTAATTCCCAAAAATGAAAAACAGTTCTGGACTTGATTTGTCTTTGTGAGATTTTCAAAGCATGACACAAAATTCCAACGTTTTCAAGGAAATCTCAATATTCTGGGTCGAACTGGTACTTACCAGTTGGGACGGTTTGAGAGGTGTGACTTGTTTTAGCAAAATTGTAAAGTGCACAGTACAATCGTTAAAACAATGCATATTCTGTAAATTACAGTACATGGTAGCAACAAAAGCTTTTAAAAAACACACTTTTAAATATGAAACTACATTAATCACAAAATCAAAATGTTGAAGTAACAAAGACATAGCAGTGAGCGACAAACATAGTGAAAGAAATCCAGTTGCACAGAACACCAGACAAAGCACTTGCCCGATTAAAGAAAAACAGCTGCTGCAAAAATATTCAACAATGAACATTAACGGTCATACAAAAATAACGAGAATTTGAGTTTATTGAATTACTTGAATTTATTTGAGTTTTTTGCACCATTGCACGTGGAAATGCAGAAATTATCAAAATACCACAATGAAGTACAAGAATACACAAGTGCCAGCTGCTAAAGTGTAAAGCTTGAATAAAATAGAACCTTGAATTGAAAATCGAGATTTAAACCTATCTTCTGTGATGAGTAGATTTGGCTCGACCTGCTGACAAGAACCAGGGTAGAAGGGAAACTCCAAATATGGAAGTCGCGAATAATGGGCGATGCCACATCCAGCAGAGGGCGATAGTGAGCAGAGAGAGTGAGGCGGCTAAGGTCAAGTTGAACAAGGTCACACTGAAGTTCAAGACATTTCCAACTATCGGCATCCAAACAACTACGGGCATAGAAGTGAATTTAAAGATAGAATAATTTCCTTACATTAAATGAAATGTCAAGAAAAAAATTCCTTATTGAATGTACTGGATATATATCATGAAAGTATGTTATGTTTATTTGCGGACATAAACTTCCAGTCCAACTAAAACCAATTTACTTGAGCTAGTAAATTGCCAGATTTTGTTTCGTTGTTAGCCATCAGTTTGGTGGCATAATTGCTTCGAGTCAAGTTACGATATTAATTGCAGGCTATACCGCTATACCAATCTCTATTCTTAGGGTTCGGGATGAAATTTATATTATCAGCAAAGTTTGTCACACAAGATGGAAACATTTATGGTTGAAATAAGTGATTCAAGCCTTAAAATAATGCAAAGTGTTTCGGTGGGTGGATGAATTGCAGAAAATCTTTCCTATATGTGCTATTTAAGGTGATGGCTTACACTTTATTTAATATGTAAAAATCTTAACCACAAAACAGCTAAGAATTTCCAGCCTTCATAAAATTCACCGAGCGTGACAATGATCCTGGTCATGATGTTGAGGCCGACGAACATGAGAAGGAAACCGACCAGACGCAGAAGCCAAGTCCGAGCCGTGTTCAATGCTTGTTCCGCATCAAAAATCTCCTGAATGGATTTTGAGCCTCGATACAGAAACTCTACGGCTCGGCCCTTCCTCAGTGGAAATGAATTGAACTGACCGTCGCGGAACATGGCAATGATACTGATCTGTCAAAAAGCACTGATTTTGTACATCATTGCATGTTGAATTAAGAGCTGTTGGTGTCGGCAACACAATATTGTAAGCACGAATATGACCTTTTAACCGTGGTCACTAAAAAGCACTTCCACGATGCTAAATACCCAGCTTGTAAGCAGCACAGTGAGCTGTTAAGCTTGAACATGCTTCACTGCTTGACTTGGCAACAGATATGGTCATTGGTAACGACCAGCTACCTGACAACAAATCCAAAAAACTTACCCTCTCTTGAGCCGCTATTCTTGTTGACCCCGATATCCCCGAACATTCGTAAAAGATCCTTACATCGCCCACTTCTGGTTCCCCCGGGTGGGGGCCATGGTAGTAATATTTATCATGAACAACAGCATTTGACCCTTCTCTGGGTGGGGGAAGCACCACAATTGGATGGGTCCAACTGATTTTGCTGATGAGGTCTGTAGACAGTTTCACCCCTTCAACGAAAACCTCATCAGCAACTTGAGTCCACCCTTCATAGGGGATTTCCCTAAATAGATATAGCAAGTTGACTCATATTTTTAATTGTGGAAAACTTCAGCAATACTTGAAAAAAAGCTTTACAACAAAGTGCATGGTATTTGATGGTTCGCTTTCAAACAACATGGTGAAGAACAATATTTAACGCAGTTTGTAGTCATAGCATTCAAGGCATCCAATACAAAGCTACTGGTTTAACAATTTTCTTTATAAGTGAACACAAACTTTGGGTTTTGATGTAAAAATTCTTCTGCAAAGTCTCTGCTTTTTACCGAGGTGCTCGACCACTCTGTGTTGTAGGTGTAGGTTGTTTCTTGTCGAATTTCATCGCCTTCGTCAATTTCTTTTAACGTGGAGTGCTCCACCCACTGGTACATTTCCACTTTTCGATGAAGTTTGACGCAAGGAACAGCAACACCATAGCTTGGATCACCCAAGACCTGTTTTGCAAAATTGAGTTTGACTTTCAACTAAGGTGGAAATTAAAATGTTAACACCATTTTTGGTCGAAAACCAAAAAAAACCTGTATAACCATAAATCAATATTGATGAAATATCAAACATGAAGAAATTAAATAATATGATAATTATTATCAGCATTTGTTAACATAAGCTAGTCCAGTTACAAACATAAAAAATTAATGATCTAGAGACAGTAGTGCCATTAATTTTCGAGTGGACAGGTACAAGCATTAATTCTACAGCCTTGGTTAAAAAACAGATACATTTTTGCTCTACTATAATAATATATGACCCATCTGCTGTAGTGTTTAAAATTTAATTTCTATTAAATTGTAACCTGCCCGGTCAAAGGTCAACCGCATGGGTTCGCGAAACTTTGGTTCATTAAAACAGAGTCAAACCTCAGATAAGTATCTTTTGTTGTTGAAATTTTGACTGGTGGCAAACATAGTATTTTTGATATTAAAAACCTTATTTGTGTGAAGCAGCCCAGAAACATGAACCAATCTTCCATTGGAGAGGCTTTTAGCATCAAGGTCAAGGGGAATCACTTCATTTAAAGCTTCATCAAGAATTTCCATCATTTCAACAGAGAGACCCTGTAAGTGCACACAAACTTAGAAAGTGTCTATTGGAACGGTTTATGCTCTATTAGTCTATTGGGTCGGGTTCATATTTTACTATAAACATGGTGTAAAAACATAAATACAATTTAAAATTTACATATTCTAAATTGTACAGTTTTCATAATTTTACAAAAGTCTATAAAAGACGCTGGCAAATGAATTTACTCAGCAACCGTTTCTTGAGCAGTCTACATAAACATTATACATTATGTGCAAATCAATTTCATGGTTTTGGACTAAAAATTGTATTTTTCCCACCTCATTATAGTAAAGTAGACAAAATGATGCCAGGAACAGTACCAAGCCGACCAGTGAACCCGTACAGCTTTGGCCAACTCTCTCCAGAAAACCTGGTTTATGCCGATAAGTGACTTTGTGTGCGTCACCAGGCCCCATTCTCTTATTTTAATGCAGAACTTTAATTAAACATCATAACAGTTAGGCTATAATATTTTGGTAAAAGCTTCAAATTTAAGTAAAATGTAAACAAATTAAGGTATAGCAAAAATTCTATAATGCTTGTTTGCTGCTGCCTTATAAATTTCGGGTCTAGTATGCAAGTGCACAACCAAAGGATGGCTTTCTATACTAGGCCTCAGCTACTCAAATTATGACATCATCTGGTTGTGCAGTTGTATACTAGACCCCAACTTTCCAGATATAATCGAACAATTTGATTGATTTGAACAATAGTACTGTATGACATTACAATACAAGGTTAAAGGGATAAAGGCTGGCTTTGGTCAGACACCAGCCAGACTGTCCCTGGCGATGCAGTTACGACCACGCGCCACATACTTATGCGCCAGTTTCGAGTGAATATGTGGCAAGTGATGTCTTAACAGGTGACACGTCTGCCTCGTACGGTGAGTAAGGTCTTAAGATTATGCGGCACGTCATGGAGTTTACGCAATACTAATATACAGTATTATCTATTTAACAACTTATCGGCAGCTAATGATTTAAATAGTATTGTTTAATTAATAAAGTTTTAATGTAAACCTTTTTCGTAATAACTATTTAATGGGCGGAAATTTATTATTAGCCGGTGAACAACAGTATGCAGTGAAATGCCTGCATTAAGGCAGACAGGGTAGGTAAAGTACCAAGTTGTCATACTTATACTTTATACTTGTTGTACTCTGGTCCTTCAGCATTAGAAGTCGTGGTCACACGCTGAAGGTTACGGTTAATGCATTAACTATAAATTTTTGGCAAGGAATGTTTTGAAATTTTTAAAAGGAGGCAGAGCGTTAACTAGCTTATGACAAATATGTGTTTTTTGTATTATCTTCTGTGAAGTATTGCACAACAAACATCTTCGCCATAAAGACCGCTTACACTAGCGGATATTGTTACAATATGAGCGAGGACGATTGAAGATGATAACTTGTTTTGCTTCTGCTTCGATGATATGAGTTCTCATTTCTCAAACGGCGTGACAATGCTGTTTATTTGCTTAATTCTGTCTATTCATATTACTAAATGATAAATTTCCAATTTTTATTATCAGACACAAAGGCTGACACCTTTGGGCAAAGCTTACTGAATGTTACATTGCGCAGTCGTAACAAAGGAAACAGTGAAAGGTAAAGGAAAGATTGCAAACATTACAACAGTATTTATATGTGGCACACTAGTTCAAGCGAGGTAATTTATATGAACGCCATTAAGGAGAATTTAAGTTTGGTCAACAACTGAATTGCAAGATCCCAAAATAAAATTTCAGTATTTCCAAAACAACCTATGACTCGTGACGTAACCGTCACAAGCTTATTTACATGACTACACATTCAGCTCAAAGGGTTTTGATGCGACTTTACCGTCCACGTATCGCAGCTTATTTTTAGCTTATGTTAACACAAATGACAGATATTACTTTTAACTTTTGCATATCAATGTTTTATAAATTCAGTTTCATCTCTTTCTTAATAAAGTTGTATTTTATGATATATTATGATGATATATTACGTTTATTTATGAAACATAAACAAAGTATACAAGTACGTAAAGCTTGCACAGCATAGTACGTGCAAACTGTTGCACGATTTGAACACCCAACCATCTCAACCACCCAAAAATATTAGTAGGACAAATTTACAACTTCTATAATTGTGCTAAAATTAATATGACCATAATATAATTAATGTGCGGGTTGAAGTTTCTGTTTAGGTAAAAAAGTTTAAATAGCCTATTTTAAATGTTTAACAGTTTATGCGTGATGATTTTGATTGTTCCCGATGGTGTCGCAGAATTTGTGGTCAGCACAAGGATTTTGTTTATTAACAAATTCCAAACAGTCATTGAAGTATTTTTAAAGACTACCAGATTTATTTAAATAAAATTTTAGCTGCCAGAGGTTATGACGAAACGTAGGCTACATCATACGATATTGAACCACTGCAATAAATAGGCCTATACCTTTATGCGAAGCAAATCAATTTTGTGCGCCATACTCACCATGTTGATATGACGTCCGAGCCAAACGCCCCAAACACTTTTGCTTATTGGCGCATAGGAATGTGGCGCATGGCATGGCCTTAACTGCTGTTTTAGATTTCTGTGGACAGCAGAAAATGTTTTACCTTGCTTTGTTAGGCTAACAATTAAGTTAGCGCCCAGCTGTAATATAGGCCTGCCGCCTACAGATAATTAAAAGTAAAATCGTTTTTAAAAGAATAATTAAAATTACAATCTAGGTACAGACCTATCTTGCAATTACAGAATTAGCCTATCTCTGTATCTGTATCTATAGATTTTTAGCATGTAACTGGTCAAAGCCACACAGAGACAGTTCACCACTGTTGTTTGCTTTCACTTTTATATGGTGAAGTATGTATGAAGATTGATTACTGATGAAAATTGCTTCAGAAAATGTTTAACATATAATTATGAACATCTGTTGTAATAAGACAACAAGCTTTATGGGAAGTAGCACCAACGTAACAAGTGAGTAAACTATTTGTTGTTTTTTTGCTCCAACTCTGGTCCCACCTGACTCAGAAGAACGATTCATCCCTTTGACCCAAACTGCAGAGTACAGCCTCCAGCCAGTATTGCAGCCTCTTTCAGCAAGATCTTGGATGCGCCAAACAATTAAAAATGATAAGTCCACTGCACAAAAATGCTCTCATGCAATGGATATACGCAATACCACAGCAATGTACACAATTTGACTTATTCAAAATTTAAATCAATTGGAAATTGAGTGCAAAGAAGTTCTGTACAAGTCATTAAATGCAAAATAATGCATTTTAAGTGCGGCACTGAAGCTCATGGAAAGCAGTATTAAGTGCTCGTGTGCCAAACTCTCAGTATGGCCTATGACAGTTGACAAGTTTGCTTTTAGTGTGTTGGATAAATACACACCAATAAATTTATTGCCAAATAGTTGTTTCTGATAATACTTATAAAATACTAATCTATAAAGTGTCGATGAACTTATCCAAAGTGTTAAAATTTCCGATTGTTATTGAAATAAAACTCCTAAAAGCTATTTGTAGTTATTAAAACAAGAAAATATAACATTTAGGTCAACATGAACAACGATGAGCAACAACCTTCAACAAGTCATCTTCCGTCGAACCAGCGAAGTGCTCAATCTCCTCCTCGATGGCCAGATCGAGACCACAGGAATCACTCCACGCACCGATACCATCCTTACCATCAGCATGATCATCCTGTTCATCAAGGTAGTTATAGTAAAGAAATACATTGTTCAGCTTGAAGTTACGCAAACTTTGCATTATTGTAAGGCTGTTGTCTTGTTTTAATAATGGTAGTCATCAGAAAATTGTATTTCTTGTCAATGTGTGGTAATCATAGCTGCCTTGTTAATGGCTTGATGATGGAATCTAATTAACTTAAAAGTTGAATGGGTTGATTAGATTGTTTCTTAAGTATCCAATGTTCACATAATTTGCTTTTCGCAAAAATGTCCATGACAACATGCCATGTGATAATGGATGAAATCAAGACACCAAACTTTAGTAATTCCATGATATGCAAGGTGGCACACATTCCACTATATTGTGACATTAGTTGTCTTTGTCGTTGCTGCTTGTATCAGTAATGCTAGTTGGCTTCAAGACGTGATCAGCTGATCATTTTATATTTATGCACCATTGTACCTAAATCTAAGTTAGTTATCAAACAAAGCGGTGCTAAATTAATTTGAAAGCAATTTCTGAACCTTGACTGCCGGCCTTCAAGATCTTCACTTAAGACATAAGTTGAGGTGTGAAAGTGATCTTGGCAAAAGAGCTTGTGAAGTTGCTATTGTCATGGTTAGAATGTTAGAGAATAGAGAGTATAGTTGACACAAGTGAGCTTTTGAGAAAGGTCTGTTGGCAAAGTAAATACACACTCAGAGTATGGGTACAATTAGTATTTCACACTTTTAATGCGATTTACTTTTACTAGCTTTCATTGAAATTGTACTGCAAAAAATTTATCGTACTTTAGCAAAAAGATAAAATCATATAAATGCAGTATTTAAATGAATTATATATACATTATTTCTTATACATAGCATCCACCAGCATGCATGGACATGGAAGTAACCATACTCAGCTTCAACATGAGCAACAACCTTCAACGAGTCGTTTTCCATTGAACCAACCAAGAACTCAATCTCCCTCTCAATGGCATCCAAATAGAAATCTTCTGAGTTCATCAATGATGCAACCTCAAATATATGAAGTTAGTTTTATTTTTTAAGTCCATGATTAGTAATGTTGGTCAAGTGTATACTTGATTGTAAAATATGCTGGAGTTGATGAAGTAATCTTAAATTATCCTACAATATTAGTGTTTACAAAGTGGAGTTATTAAACTTCCACTGTTTATAGCTATTCATGCGTATGCACCCTTGCATGTATAGACCAGTGTGTAGGCATAGGCATCGATTTGTTTGTTTTTGTTGAGCTTCAAAAACATTAAGTGCAAAATTTACTTGTCGAGTTTTTGTGTGTGTCATTGTATTTTTCTATTAATTTACGTCATAAAACTTTTCCGTTTTTGAAATTTGTCTTCCTCTAGAACTGGTGGTGACTGCGTTGTACATTATGTTCATTGTTGTGCTGTAATCAAGTCATTTTTTTAAAACTCGAGTCAAGTCATTTGGGAAGTTGAATTAAGTCAAGTCGAGTTAAATTACTAATTGGACCAAGTCAAGTCAAGTTAAAATATAATGCAAGTCAAATCAAGTGATGTCATTGGCTTTTACCTTTACTACCTTTTACCGATCGTCCGCAACGAAATAAGATGTCCGTAATTCAGTGGGTCAATAAATTAAAAACAAGGATTGACTTGCATCAAGTTACTTTTCTAGACTCGAGTCAAGTCAAGTCATTTCAAGCATTGACTCAACTCAAGTAATTTAAAAACGTGACTCGAGTCATTATGACACTGGTTTATTGCACCCTAACATTTGTTTGTTTATATTTTTTCTGAGGAAGTACAATTTTTATGTCCAAAACATGTCAAATTAACTTGTAAAATTCGATTTCTTCACTTGTTGCTCCAAATACAATCTTTTCTATAAAAATGATTTAATTTTACTGGTGCTTTAACACCTTCTTCGATGGGTAAGTTACAACTTATATTGTCAGTTTTTCTCTGACAACACTCTAACTTAGCACATACAGCATGCAAGAAAGTTTATAATCAACATTTACTATAAACTGTCTTGCAGCGTATTTCAAGTTTTCCACCCACATACACCGGTCAACAGCAAGCAGCCCAAAGTATGATACACATGTGACATATCAAATGCTTGCAATTGTTTGGGAATTATGTCTTTTGTATCAGTTGTTTTTTATGAATCAGACCTCTATTTAATTGAAGTGCATGATAAAAGCACCACGTAACAAATGTAATTTTGATGCTCACAATTGATGCATCAATGGTTCATTGATTGTGTCATAGAATTATTAGTTGGATGTTTTCTAAAGGATATGGTGGACAGATGCTTTCCTGGAGAAATACAATATTCAGTTTAATTCAGAATCGTAACCATTAATCAATGATGACTTCCGACCTCAATTTCAGCAAGGAGTATTTCAACTTAACTTAATGAAATATTTACAGCCTGGTCTAATTTCTTGTATCTTTTGTCTTGAAGTGATTTGCAGTTAATAAACAAACAATCACAAAAGTTAATTTGCTGAAAATCTTTCATGGAATAGTTTTGTTTATTGTAAATTTTTAATGAAATTGCTAATCTATATACAAAGCAATCCATTCTAATATGTATATATATCATTTTTTTTACTTTGCGTCGTTAGACACAACCTTTGATTCAAGTCAACATGATCAGTTAAGGCAACTTGAACAACAACCATCAGATTATTTACGAATAAATCAATCTGAGCAACCTCGGCAAGAGTTAGGGCAACATCATTCACCTATTTTTTATCCTCAACAAACTAGAAGGCCTGAGTATAAAGCGCAAGGTATTAATGCTTTTTTCCCTCATTCTCACATAAGATATGGTTTTGTGTAATTTATCATAAAATTGTTATTCTGGGAATTATTCTTGTCTTTTGTCGATGTGAAAATGCTCGTTTTTGATTTCATGTCAGGCAGCACCTAATAGCTTTGTTTGATATTACATTGTAAATTTAGTTATATGATTGCAGGGTAATATTTTGCTTCTAAACTTTGTATCTATTTTCCACATTTATTATGTCACAGCAATAAGACGAAAAAATTTTTTTCAAGAAGTGATATTAGACCTGTAAATAAATGATTTTTTAATATTTATGATACTATGCCATACCATCATACTAGGTTTATACTCATACTATACATACTATACCATCATACCATAGCAAAAATGAGTTGCAAGTCTATGCTCTATTTCATGCATTTTTGCCAAAAGTTCCAAACATTCTAACCCTGTCCAATGACACATCACTTCTTCCTTTTTTGATGTTTTTTGCTTATGCTGCTAATCTGCTCATGTTTCAAGCTGTTCGTTTCAGGTTTGAATACAATTATATTTCGATTTAAACTTTTCTTCTGGTTTTCTAATCTTGTCTCTAACATGATAATCAAAAAGAAAAACGACCCGGTGTAAATTAAATCAAAGTCAAATTTGTTCTTCTGTTGGCAAATGCTATTTTTTTTACTAGCAAAGAAAAATGCAACATTGTGAAAGAAACAAATAAAACTTTCATTATAATTAATCAAACAAGTAACTACCAAACATGTAACTACCAACTAACTAACTAACTCATATTTCTTATATATAGCATCCACCAGCATGTATGGCCAAGGAAGTAACCATACTCAGCATCAACAAGAGCATCAACCTTCAATTAGTCGTTTTTCATCGGATCAGCCAAGTACTCAATCTCCTCGTCGATGGCATCCAACTAGAATTCCACTCCATCCATCAATGATGCTACCTCAACCACATCTGGTTAGTTTTATCTTTGAAATCATTGATTAAATTGTTATTAATTATTATATTTATTATAATTACTAACATTGGTCATGTATATACTCAATTGTGGATATGATTTGCTGGAATTGACGAACTAATCTTAAGTTGTTATAAAATTATAGTTTGTGATGTAAGCGTAATAAACTTCCACTGTTTATAGCTATTCATGTGTACGCAGACATCCTGGCATGTATAGACCATTGTGAAGTCATAGGCATAGATTTGTTCATGTTTGTTGAGGTTCAAAAACAAGTGAAAATTTACTTGTCGAGTTTTTGTTTTTATTTCTTTGAGGAAGTACAATTTTTATGCCCGAAACATGTCAAATTAACTTGTAAAATGTGATTTCTGCACTTGTTGCTTCAAATACAATCTTTTATATAAAATGATTTAATTCTACTTGTGTTTTAAAACCTTCTTGGATGGGTAAATTACAACTTATATTGTCAGTTTTTCTCCGACAACACTCTAACTTGGCATATACAGCATGCAAGAAAGTTTATAATGAATATTTACTATAAACTGTCTTGCAGCGTATTCCGAGTTTTCCACCCCCAATCACCGGCCAACAGCAAGCAGCCCAAAGTATGATACACGTGTGACATATCAAATGCTTGCAATTGTTTGGGAATTATGTCTTTTGTATCAGTTGTTTTTTATGAATCAGACCTCTATTTAATTGAAATGCATGATAAAAGCAGCACGTAACAAATTTAATTTTGATGCTCATAATTGGTGCATCAATGGTTCATTGATTATGTCATAGAATTATTAGTTGGATGTTTCCTAAAGGATATTGTGAACAGATGCTTTCCTGGAGAAATACAATATTCAGTTTAATTCAGAATCGTAACCATAAATCAATGATGACTTCCGACCTCAATTTCAACAATGAGTATTTCAACTTAGCTTGATGACATATTTACAGCCTGGTCTTATTTTTTATATCTTTGATCTTAAGTGATTTTAAGTTAATAAACAAACAATCACAAAAGTTAATTTACTGAAAATTTTTCATGGAATAGTTTTGTTTATTGTAAATTTTTAAAGATAGGACTAATCTATGTACAAAGCAATCCATTCTAATATGTATATCAAGTTTTTCTGTTTTTTTTTACCTTGCGTTGTTAGACTCAGCCTTTGATTCAAGTCAGCATCATCAGTTGAGGCAACTTGAACAACAACCATCGGGTTATTTTCGAATGAATCAACCTGAGCAACCTTGGCAAGAGTTAGGGCAACATCATTCACCTATTTTTTATCCTCAACAAACAAGAAGACCTGAGTATGAAGTGCAAGGTATTAATGCCTCTTTCTCTCATTCTTTATGTAATATGTTGGTACATTAGATATGAGTTTGAGTAATTTAACTTTAAACTGCAATTTTATTGTACTTTTGGTGACATTTTTTGTCCTTTGTCGATATATGACTTTAATAATCATCCATCCATATATCCATATAAACATCCATCTATGTATAGTTTGTTTTTATGTTTCTATATTATCTTTTTTTATATAAATTTGTGTCATTAGATTCAATCTTTGATTTGAGTCGACATCATCATCAGTTGAGGCAACGTGAACAACAACCATCAGATTATTTTCGAATGAATCAACCTGAGCAACCTTGGCAAGAGTTAGGGCAACCTCATTCAACTATTATTTATCCTCAACAAACTGGAAGACGTGAGCATGAAGTGCAAGGTATCAATGCTTCTTTCCCTCATTCTCACATAAGATATGGTTTCGTGTAATTTATCATAAAATTGCCATAAGTTGCAAACATTCTAACCTTGTCCAATAATTTATACATCACTTCTTGCTTGTTTTGATGTTTTTTTGGTTGTAATGTTTTTTGCTTATGTTCTTAATCTGCTCATGTTTCAAACTTTCTGTTTCAAGTTTTAATTTAATTGTATTCTGGTTTACACTTT
The DNA here is from genome assembly GCF_947623445.1 of Clavelina lepadiformis. Taxonomy (NCBI): domain Eukaryota; kingdom Metazoa; phylum Chordata; class Ascidiacea; order Aplousobranchia; family Clavelinidae; genus Clavelina; species Clavelina lepadiformis. The sequence goes on along the minus strand of NC_135244.1, from coordinate 1,404,442 downwards.
TATTTTGGTTTTCTAATGTTGTCTCTAACACGATAATAATCAAAAAGAATAACGACCCGATGTAAATTAAAGTATGCTTAAGTCAACTTTGTTTTTCTGCTGACAAATTCTACTTATTTACTAGACAAGAAAATGCAACACTGTGAAAGAAACAAATAAAACTTTAATTATAATTCATCAAACAAGTAACTATTTCTTATATATAGCATCCACCAGCATGCATAGACTTGGAAGTAACTATACTCAGCGTCAACATGAGCAACAACCTGCAACGAGTCGTTTTCCATTGAACCAGCCAAGAACTCAACCTCCCTATGAATGGCATCCAAGGACAAATCCTTTGCATCCACCAATTATGCAACCTCCACCGCAGCAGGTAGAGTATTAATGGGTTTTATTTTTATTTTTGACTGTAACTAGTTACTTCACTTATAAGCGATCATAGCTATGTTAAAAGATTCGTTGTTGATAATATTTTTATTTAGCAAAACTGTTTTGTAGATTGTTTCTGGAAGTTGGATTCAGCCTTTCAGCCATCTGCATGCCCAAGGTATGATGTGTTTGTGTTGTTTTAGCTTAGATTATGTTTTTGACATTTAATGTTCTTTAATAGGCAGTAATTTATAAACAACGTGTGGTACCTGAGGATTTTTGTGTTATTGCTTTAGTTAAGACCCACAATGGCACTTGCCAGAGCTATCAGAGCAAGGTTAGCTTTGGAGATTTCTTGCAAGCAGATTTTGCTTAATAGAGCGGGCAGCAAGTTAGCTAAATTAAACAAACGTAAAATTTGCTTCCAAGTAACCTCAGAGTAGTTGCAGCCTATTGCTAAATTCTGTCTAATGGTTCATGATAAGTTAGGATTTTTTTTGTGGTGTTAAAGCTGTTAAAATATTGCAAATGAACTTACACTTTTGACTTACACCTATGTTTCACTTTTCTACTCACCCTACCCTTTCAAAGCTACCAGTTCTTAGTCAACCAAAACTATGTCACTGATATAACTTGATATATGGTGAAAAAGATAAAACTGAATGAAATGTGTAACATGTGCTACAGTAGTAACTTTTTGGCGAAATTTCCTTAAACCAGTTATGGTCTACACTCTACAGTAGGTACAACTCAAATTGTTTGTTGCTAATATGTTATAAGATTTGACCGAACTCATCATTGTAACTGGATTTATTTTCTCTTTCCTAGAACCTAACTATAGCGCTCATCCACATGAAAAACAAAACCAATTTCAACCTTTGAAGTTTCAATCATATCAACTGCCTTCAAGCTTTTCACATCCTCAAAACTGTGTTCCACGGATTCCGCATCTTCAAGGATTTTCTTCAATGGTTAGTTGTCAACCAAGATGAGAGCATCACTAAATTATTTCACTAAAGTTCAACAAAATTTTTAATGATTTGTGGCTTTGAATTTTTTAAAGAGTAACAATTTTACTTCACTTTGATGTTTCAGGCATTTTTGCCACACGAAGCTTACAGATATGACGCCGTGGCTTCTCAGCTTTTCCAGCCAGGGCCGCAATCTGAGGTAGCATTAATAATGCTGCATTAATATAATGCTGCATTATATTTCAGTGTGATTTATTCAAGTTTTTTTAAATTACAGCATTAAGCGTAGTTATTATCCACAATTGTTCACATCATTATTCATATCCCAGGCCGCTACAGCTTTATGTTGCAAATGGTACATGACCATGCATGACCTTTGCACCCTTTCATCTATGATGTCATATTTAAAATTTTCATCTGCAAATTTATGACTCTTTTTAGACAAGGCATCGTGCAGAAAGCAAGCCATCAAATTATCAAAGCACAAATATGCAATCATCAAATTACTCCAATCTTGTTAGTGACAACCAGATACAAGACTCAAATCTTATACAAGGTAAAAAGTGAAATAAAGACATTTTCAATTTTGTTTTCTGCATAAAGCGTTTTCAAATCTTTGATGGCACAAGAATCCTTATTTTGTAAATTGGTTTGATTTAGGTATCCACGGAAATGTCAATATCAAACAAAACCAATATAATGTTACACAACAACACCAACATGATGAAGTGGTCGTAAGCGATGAAGATGGTATGTTTCAGTAGTTTGCTTCATTTTTAAATTTGCAAGTATGTGGCAGAAGGTAACGATTAATGGAAACGTGGAGAATTGTTTATTTTGCATAAGTTGATCTTTACAACTCCACTTTTCCAACAAACACTTCTTTTTTTAACTCGTTTGGGCTTAAATGGTGGTTGTGGCAACACAATGTAAAACAGCAACGATATAAAAGCAATAACATGCTTGATGACTAAGATGTAGATCTAGGATGGTAACAGTGGTGGACTAGCTTAGGAGTTGGCATCAACTCTAAATACTGAGCTCAGTGAAGTTTAGCTGAGCAACTACCATTACCAGTATAAATATATTAACAAAATACTATACAAACATCAAGAGTAATTAGAATTTTTGTATAGATACGTTACTTTTAATAACAAAATCTTGTCGTACCTGGATGCCATTACAATCAACAAACTGTGTTTTGAAATTACAACAAAAAGTTTGCTCTGTTCTTACTGTTTATCATGCCGTTAACCAGTTAGCTGAAACACAAATATCTGGACAGTAAATATTATGGATATCTGAACTACCTCTACTTAAGACTAGGCTGGCACCAACCCTAAAGACTGATCCTGATAAAGAATAAAAACTGATAAAGCTGTAGCTAAAGTTAGCTGTAGCTAAGCATCTACCATTGCCCTTATTAATACATCAACTGTAAGGCAGGTAAGGCTTTACATAAGATATTCCTGTTGCTGGTATCCACTTAGTACACATCAGCTTAATCTATTTTTGTCACCCACATAAAACCACCTATTCATGCTTGATACAAACACCTGAGTCATGAATATTGTTTGCACATACTGTAGTGACATCATAATTTCCAACATGTATGTCATATGCTGATTCTGTGTGTTACGGCATTATTTCTGGCAATAACTGTTTGCTAACTAAGTGTCATATAAAAATCTGTCCGTTAAACTTCTTGCAACTACTTTTTGCTTAAGATCAATTTCAAATTTGGACTTTCACTCACTTGACCCAGGGTTTTGTTATTATGTGTGTCATTTTGCTGTTTTTGTATGTCAGTCATGAAGACAAATCATGTGTGATACAGTTTTTTATATTTTTAGGGAAAAAAGCCATCGACAAAGTGCTTAAATGTCAAGAGAGGTATCTGGAACGTGAAGGAGATTTGCATTTCCAAGGCAGCGGACTTTGCCAAGACAACATCCCAATTGTCCATCCAAGCATCACTGAAATAAATTTTTACGGTGGAGAACTGGCTAAAAAAGTAGAAAAATATGAACCATCTTCAATCAACGACTCTAAAGATTTTCATCGTGCGGGAAATACTAAATTCAAAGATATCTTAAGAAATTCTGGTATGTCACGTTTGATATCTATTGTGGGAATCCCAGGTGCTGGAAAAACAATCCTGAGCAAAAGACTTGTGAGAAGCGGAAACAAAAAAACTGACCGTGTCTGGTTCCACAAGAAGTTTATGAACATGGATTATAAATCAGAGAAGCTGACAGTGAGGGAGTTGTTTTTTGACAAAAGCTACCCAGAACTTGATAAGAAGACCTCCTTCAATGCTTTTGCTTGGGTCAAGAAGAATGGCCATAAATGTACATTTGTGTTTGACGGCCTTGACCAAGCAGAGTTTAAATTAAATGAAAAGCCTCCGGAACAGGACTACGACACTCCATGTAAAGTGGAAGATCTGTTCAGTAATTTGTGCTGCGGACACTACCTATCAAGATCTGATATAATTATAACGTCACGGCCACATTCACTTTTATTTCTAACACAAAACATGAGACCTGTTACAACTTACCAATTGGATGACTTGGCATTTCATGACATGAAAACACTTTTTTGGGCATATGCTGGCGGAGATGCTGATGAGTTATGGAGGAAACTTAATAGTGAAGCTCGCCATTTGCTCCGTCTTTGTCGCAATCCACTTCTTCTTCAACTTGTCATATCAGCCGGACTTGATCCATCTTCAAAGGTTGGGGAAATGTTTACCTTAACAAGACTTTTTGAAAGTCTTAAAGACAACTTGAAATACTCTAAAAATGTGCAGGATGTCAAAATTTTGATGTCAAAGGAACTTTTGCGAAGCATTGCAAAACTGGCGTATCGAGCCACCAGCAAAGGAACAGTCGTCATTACTGTCGATCAACTCAAAGATGTTGGACTAGATCCCAGCAAGGTCCATGACATCATAGTTCAGTTGTTTACCTGCAAAGATTTCACCAATTGCTTCAGAGTACTTCAAGTTCAAGAAAACACAAGGCTCTATTTCAGTCATCAAAGTTTTCAGGAATATTTTGCTGCTTACCACATTGTGTACAACATGATGAAAGATGAATTTGAAACATTTGTGAAGGAAAATTTGTTTGAAGACCACTGGGCTGTTGTAAGAAGATTTGTTTGTGGTTTCCTGCTTGATTTGGAAGCTAATTCTGAAACAGGTAATTGGTTGTTTTTGCATAGTCCCTAAATGAGAATAATTAATAACATAGCCTAGTTTGTTTATTGGTTTAGAGAGTAACATGATTAGTTTTGTATGTTGATGTATTTTGACTTATGTTGGCCACCCACCTGACTTTCATATCTTCATTTTCTCATTGGTCAATAATATGTCTTTACTTCATTTTATTCTTTCTTGGCATTATTTGTTTAAGTGCAAATTGTGCAACCCTAAAAATTAATCTGTAGCTAACACTTTATTGTGTGCGCATATCCATATATATATATATATATGTGCATATATCTATCACAATTTCGTTCTGAATCGTGCCATGGTTGCAGGGAAGTATCTGGCGAGTTGCATTGTGGGATAAATTTTAACTGTCACGAGAAGTATTTGTATACACCGTTTTTATATCAGTCACGTTTTATTCGTTTTTATTCGCATCATCACGTTGTTCGCATTGTCACCGTCACGTTTTATACATCGATTTATCCGCGTTGTATTGTCTCTTTGTACATGTTCACATGCTGCTGTGTTTTAGTTGTTTATGTTCTTTTACTTGTTCTTGTACACCTGTTTTTATCAAATCTCTTGTGACGTCTCACGTAGTTACCCCAAGGGCTAAATTAGTATCGTGTTTTACGTTCCACGTTGATTCCTTCATCGCATGGAATTTGTTCGGTGTAGTACTGTGCTCGGCTGGGCGACGGTGGTGGGCAGTAACGTTTGGGTGATATAGCAGAAGGATGTATGTTTTTACCTAAGAGATATGCCATTAAATGTGAATAAAGAAGACAGAGCTAATTGACTAGCCGTTAAGCGGGAAGATTCCTGGTAAAGAAAGTTTTGGTTACAATTGGCGAGCGCGCCAGGATCCCGCAGTCAAAAAGGTATCAAGGTATTGTTCAACAGTATGGCTTTTAATGTGACGTTACCTCCACCGAGATATAAGTCCAATGAAGACTTTCAAGACTTTCTCAAAGTTTTTAACTCTTACTGCGCCAGCATTAGGGCAAATCAAGATTTTAAGAAACACCTCCTCATTGAAAGTTTCGATAAGGACTTTGTCTGGGAAATTCAAGGGAAAGATACCTCCATCTACGACTTAGAATTCGACGAGTTGGTGGAAAGGGCCTCAGGAGCAGGGCGATCAAAGGCGGAAATCAGCAGATTGAAAAACAGCCTTTTGGATAGGGTACAAGAACCGGACGAATCTACACGATCATTCGTCTACGCTTTGCGGAAGCAGGGTGACATGGCATATGCCAGTGCAGATCAAGCACCTGTAAAAAATGAGGTACTCTACTTGGTATTGATCCGGGGTTTGAGAAACCGCAAAATATCGGAAACCTTAGTCGCAGACCTAGAGATCGGCAGAGTCTTCTTCACTACCAGCGCCCGAGCCATTGCCCTGGACGTCTCGGAAAAGACTCCGTGTTCAGACGTGTTCACTGTCGCTCGACCTTCACATGGAGACGAAAGCCGCCAGGACGAAGCGACTGTCTTGATGAAGAATGAACTTGCTAAGATAAGTGGTGAGATAAAGTTGTTTAATGACAATATTCAAGGCCGGATTTCCAGTATTGACGAAACTGTGTCTTCAGTGAAAACACAAATGAACACTTTACAACGAGACGTGGATCGCCTCCATTGGAAACCACGCGCACCGGGTCCGTCTGAAGGAAGAAATCAATGATACCGAAACCGTAAGTCCCCTCCCGATAAAACATGTAGGGTCCGAAACGACCCACGTTCAAATACAAATCCGTCTAAATATGATTCATTTAGGCGAAATCGTCCAAACCGTCAAAACCTAGCTACGAATCACAACCCTCAGACTAACGCATTTGATGTAAACAGATCAAAGTTAAGTTGGAATCGATCCCGTCCGACTGCTCCAGCCAACGCAACACCCGCTCAACAACAATACCGGAAAAGGTTATGCAAGTATGTCAATGTGATGTTGTGTTCTATGCCCATTTGTGCTCTGGTAGACACGGGAGCCAGTGTATCACTCATGTCTAAAACTTTGTTCGATAAAGTTTCGTCAGAAAATCCGGGTACTACACTAGGCCCCACGTTAGATACACAGTTAACAACGGCTAGCGGGACGGCCCTACAGGTGTTAGGCCTTGTCACTCTGTCAGTGCAAGTGGCCGGTTTGATCACAGAGTACGAAATCTATGTCGTTTATCGACTCACAGAAGATTTCATCATTGGGTTAGATTTTGTTCAGCATCACCAATGCCGGATCTGCTACAAAGACAAAATTCTAGAAGCCGGATCGTCGTCAACACCCCTGCTCGATGGGAAAGTGACCTTACAGCGAAACGAGGTTTATATCGTAGAAGACCTGATCGTCCCCGCTTCCACTGAGGTGTGTACTTTCGGCATATTTTGTATGGATCCGATGCTTAAGATGCCCGACGTTGAGTTTCCGGCACTAGTCGAAGGTAATCTCCGATTGAATGATAAATATGGGGTACTAGCGGGTAATTACCTCACGCAAGTTCATAACGGAAAGGTCCCCATTCGATTGGCTAATTTCAGTGATGACGAAGTCAGATTAGTCAACGGAACCAGGGTCGCCACCCTACACCCAGTCTCTGTATTCGGCGGAGGTGATGTTTACCAGCCCGGCACGTGCGCTTTAGTTTCGAGATTAAATTCCACGTGTAACTGCAATAATAACCGATGCATTGTGAACTCCGACCAAAGATGCTCCGTGGCGTCGGTAGAAGAACATCGTTTTAAACCCCAGCGTGATCACTTGCAAGCTATTGAAGAAGGCGTAGATTTAGGGACGAAGCTGTCTAAGAGTGAACGTCGCGAAGTACTCAATTTATTAGCGAAGCATTGGAAGTGTTTTTCGACCAGTCAGTTCGATCTAGGTAAAACCGACTTGATAGAACACCATGTCAACATTGGGACTAACGCCCCTGTGAGACAACCGCATCGTCGAATACCCCCTCGAGACAAGCGCCAGGTGGAAGAAATCCTCACGGAAATGGAGAAGCAAGGCTTGATTCGCACATCCACATCCCCTTGGTCCAGCGCCATTGTTCTTGTACGAAAAATATCGGGCGAGTTGAGGTTTTGTGTTGATTACAGGCGCGTGAATGACCTGATGAAAAAAAACAGTTTCCCAATCCCACGTGTCGACGAGAGCCTGGACGAATTGTCGAGTAACATTTATTTTTCTACCCTGGATCTGCGTTCAGGGTATTGGCAAATACTCATGAATCACAGGTCCCGCGAGGTTACTGCTTTTACCACCCACATGGGGTTATATGAATGGAACGTTATGCCGATGGGTCTCAGCAATTCGGCAGCTACATTTCAACGATTGATGCACATCGTTCTAAATGGATTGGAGTGGCGCGGCGCTTTAGCATATTTAGACGATGTGATAGTGTATGGTCGCACATTCGGGGAGCACATGTCTCGTTTAAGCGACGTTTTAAGCCGACTGGAAGAAGCCGGTTTGACACTGAAACCGTCCAAATGCTCTCTTTTTCGGGAGTCGGTGAAGTTTTTAGGGCATGAAATTTCTAAGAAAGGCGTGATGTGTGACGCCGAGAAAGTAGAGGCAGACGCGAATTGGCCGATACCTCGTACCGTGAAACACGTTCGACAGTTTGTGGGTCTGACATCATATTATAGGAAGTTTATTCCCAATTATGCCAAAATTGCCTCACCGTTGCACAAGCTCACCGAGAAGAACAAGACATTTCAGTGGACCGAAGAGCATCAGAACGCCTTTGCAGAGATTGCCCCCGCTTTGAGATGGCTACAGTTGGGGAAAAGACCTCTGTACAAACACGTTAAAAACTTGTCAAGACTGACTAAGCATCTATGGGCCCAATTTGGAAGTTTACACACTTTTGACGGCCCCGTCTATTGGGCAAATAGTAATCGCAGTTTACCGGGAACACACTGTTATCGACTTATAACTCCGGAACCTATGCGTTTGTCTGTTTTGCAGTCACTACACGATTGCGTTCTTGGCGGGGCTCATTTGGGGTTGACGAAAACTTGCCACAAAGTAGAAGAAAAATTTTATTGGCCTGGTTGGAGACAGGACACCGAAAAATATTGCCGAAACTGCGATGTATGTCAAAGGAACAAGAAACCGCCGGCCGAGCCAAGGGCGAGTTTGGTTCCGTCCACAGAAGATAGGGCGATGCAAAGAGTAGAAATAGACGTTGTGGGACCTCTACCTATGACATCATCAGGTTTTCAATACATCTTGGTGGCGTGCGATTTATTTACCAAGTATGTAAGGGCCTGGCCCATGCGCAGTCAAACAGCAAAAACCACAGCGGATGTCTTGTTCCACCGATGGTTCACAGTCCATGGTGTACCAGATGTTATCCACAGCGACCGGGGTGGGAATTTTGAGAGCGAGGTCTTCAAAGAACTATTACGATTGATGGGTTGTTCGAAAACAAGGACCACAAGTTATCATCCACAAGGAAACGGGGGAGTTGAGAGAAACAACAAGACTATCATCACCATGTTACGAAACTACGTACAGGAGGATCAACGTAGTTGGGATCAAGCTTTGTCAGCCGTCGTAGCGGCCTATAACGCGAGCGTCCACGACAGCACAGGTGTATCGCCGCATTTCTTATTAACTGGTCGTACGCTTCGTTTACCTGCGGATTTATTGGGTACACCGACCGGTGGTGTGCTGAAAACGTCGGTTATTCAAGATTTACAAACGCGGTTAAAGATTGCAGAAAAGACAGTGCGGGAAACGCAACGGAAACAACGAGCGAAGATGGCAGACCTCTACGACCAACGACAAAGGGGGCTACCAATTGAAGTGGGGAAAGAAGTATGGCTGAAAGACCCAGTGGTCCCACAGGGAGAATATCGCAAATTTCATCTTCCTTAGAAGGGCCCTTTCACGGTAGTGAACGCGCGACATCCCACTTATACTATCAAAGATAAAGCCGGCAAAGAGCAAACGGTCCATTTTAACAGAATGAAATTAAGGGTTCATAGTGATGACAAGCGTGACAATCAACTCCCGTACGATCATGTTCCGGATAATTGCTTTAACCACTGTTCTCCTTTTGAAGGTTTGGTGTTCATACCACTAAATTCAACGGATACCGCCGCCGGAGAACCCGAGGCTACATCAATCAACACGAGCGCGACTGAGCGATTATCCAGTAATCAAGGACCAGAAGACTCGGCAGTTGGGCAACTCAGGATCACAGAAGAGGGCAATAACGAGACAATGGAGACAAGCCAACCTGCCCTCGAAGAGAACGGCCCCATTCCCAGCGAGACCACTTCGGCCATGACGGAAAGAAACCTACCGCCACGGCGAGCTCGAAGACAAACACGTTTTTACCCGGATATTGAATAACTTTTCCGGGGACGAAAAAGAACTGAACGGGGGGGGCGATGTCACGAGAAGTATTTGTATACACCGTTTTTATATCAGTCACGTTTTATTCGTTTTTATTCGCATCAACACGTTGTTCGCATTGTCACCGTCACGTTTTATACATCGATTTATCCGCGTTGTATTGTCTCTTTGTACATGTTCACATGCTGCTGTGTTTTAGTTGTTTATGTTCTTTTACTTGTTCTTGTACACCTGTTTTTATCAAATCTCTTGTGACGTCTCACGTAGTTACCCCAAGGGCTAAATTAGTATCGTGTTTTACGTTCCACGTTGATTCCTTCATCGCATGGAATTTGTTCGGTGTAGTACTGTGCTCGGCTGGGCGACGGTGGTGGGCAGTAACGTTTGGGTGATATAGCAGAAGGACGTATGTTTTTACCTAAGAGATATGCCATTAAATGTGAATAAAGAAGACAGAGCTAATTGACTAGCCGTTAAGCGGGAAGATTCCTGGTAAAGAAGGTTTTGGTTACAAAACTACGTATTAAATACTTTATTTTAAGTATAACTTGTTTTAGCAATGAACATGTTTTTTTACTGTATTTTATTGTACTGTTCTTTTTATATATTTTCATGCATGTCCCAACTTATGTATAGTGAAGTGCTCTACTTTTTCTTTGTTTTTATCTTCATATAATCCAAAATTTTTGACACAGTGCAATAGTAGATCCAGCCAATGCTTGTTGGGTAATAATGCAATATTACAATGTGCTTTGTAAATGTATTACATTTCTATGAGAACTTTTTGTTAAACCTTTTAATCTAGTGATGCGTGTAACAAGCATTTTGCAGATTTGTTTTGATACTTGCTATTGACACTTCTTGGTTAATTTGTTGGAAAATTTGCTATTTTTGTAATTTTTTTAAAGGAAATCTTAAATGGCAAGCATCTCAAAACTTCAATTATTGGCAGTGTCCAATTATATCTCTGACTTGTTTTATTGTTTTTTATTTCTGGTCACCTATGATTAGATTCCGCAATATTAGCTGTTTTTTACCATGAAATCGATGTTAGTTGTTGTATTTTAGTTGTTTATTTCGTTGATGTTCTGCTTCATCGCTTCAGTACTTTTACTCTTACTCAAATACAAATACTCTTTTACTTTTACTCAAATACTTTATTTCTACTTGCTTGGAACTGAATAGTTTCGCCATTATCATGCCACCATTGCCATTTATTTATTTATTTCTAAGCAAAGTCGGCAAATTTCCAGCCCTATTATGGCTGTGACTTTGTTTATATTGTGTCTATTTTATGTCGGACTAACAGTTGTTTGGCTACTGATGTGTGATAATTTGTAACATGTGTGTTTAGCTTGAAAAGTGTTTGTTATTTGTTTTTAGATCTTGAAGAGAAAACGGAAATTTTGAAGACAAATCTTATTCAACAGTTAACGATCAGTTCAGAAGGTGTCAACAATTTTAACAGCAACCTTACAACAGGTACTTCAATACTTGATAGCACTAAGTTAAATCATTTTATCAAGGCAATAAAACTAATTCTATGGAAAATGACAGTATTGGAAGTTTTATGATGGTAGGTATTTACCTTCTTCTACTTCAAGATCTTGAGTTTTTGTTTGAGAATTTTCCCAGATTTTTGACACAAAATGTGGCATTTTACTAACTTCTGTTCTTTCATATATATTCCTGATGCTACAAGAGTCTTAATTTTTTTAGTTTTCCTCTTCGTTTTTGCCTGTGTTGAGTTTGTCGTACTCTTTTATTGAGCTTGCCAGTGCGGCAGTGAGAGGCCAAGTTGCATACAGTGTTGATAGAAGAGCAACACGTCTGTATGCGTTGACCAACTGCTGTGAGGTTGTCTTGCCAGTCTATATCTGGCTTTAAATTGTCATTATTTGGTAATGATGGAGCCTAGATATTTGAAAGAAGACACAAACTCCACATCGATATGATCGATGCAGATTGATTGTGGGTCAGAGCCTTCACCTTATTACCCACATACATCCATTCTTCCAGCAAGTTGTGGACTCATGTTCCATGTTAGTCACAATACTGACAGTGTCTTTTATCAGGACGAAGCTAGTGTAGGATTCTTCTTTTTCCTTGCTGAGGTTTTTAAAGGTTGATTTTGACTCTAACGTAGAACATTTTGATGACAAAGTGCCGTAAGTAACCTTGTCCTTAATTTTAGAGGCTTACGTTCAAATCCTCATCGTTGTTCGAGCCGGATGTTATTCAGCCTCCCAGGTTAGATGTCGGGACATGAGTTGAGCAGCTACTGCGTCGTGCTCTTATCCAAAACTTGTAAGCCATGTATTCCGTGGGATACGAGGTAGATAGAGATAGAGCAGTTGGATATAACATGGTTTAAGGTTGGTGTCTTCGCACCACACTCACAACCCACAGAATTTGCTACTCCCCATCTGTACATAGTTGAGAAGGATCACTCCTCACTGGTTCGCTGGCGATTAAGTCATCGCCGGATAATTCTGACTAACAGGACTTCAATGGACTGGGCGCCGGTGTCAGTGATGAAATTGCAGGAGTTTTCTGCTGTTCTACTTTTGATTTGTGGTTCGCTCAGCGAACAGCGCTGATGACTTTGTTTGAACCCAACTATAGAGCGTCTGGGAAAAATACAAAACTATGTATAAAGCTCACAAGCACAAAAACAAAATTTTCAAAATGTTTTCATCGAGAGCAGATTTGCCAGACAGATTTAGTGGTTTTGGATGATTACGATTTGCTTTATACTGTGATGCCAACATTTTGAGTTTTTAGTACATGGGTAGAATTACAGCTCAGTGTGTAAACGTTTCTTTCTATTGGTACTAACGTGTATTGGATGGTTTGTAAGAATTAGTTAAATAATAATAAGTAAGAATAATTAACCGTGGTTGCCCCTCAAGCCAATATTGTGTTTCTTTTTTCTGAGTGGCAACTCAGAAGATATGTATCAGCGGTTTTTATCACTGCAAAGACATTTATGTCTTCCAGTGTAAATGATTTGTTCATTTTGTGTAATCGAGCTCCCAGTATTGAAACGCCATACATTTTTTTAATCCTATGACTTGTCAACATTGAGATAATTTAATGCTTATTTTTAATTCTGAAATTAGGTAAATCTACTGCATACCAATTTTCCCTGTGAATTTAATACTAGCCCATAAGCTTACTATGAGCAACCTTTATTGTTTATTATGAGCCAATTATGACAGTTTCTGAAATTAGCCATCTCTAGGTATTTGTAATTTTAATTTGTTAGCCTGTATCCCAGTGGTTGCTTTTAGCTTTTAGCTGATATTCCAGTTTTTTTAACTAGTTTTGTTTAAATTTGGTTTTTATTTGAAGCTTCCTTGAGTTTTGTTCTAAATATTCATCTGCAGTTGTAAATATTTTATTAAATTGTTAAAACTCTCAAATTTATTTGATACAACAGCAGCTGTTTGATCATTGTGTTATGTTTATATATTGTAGATGAAGACCACACAGCCAGACTACTCGACCTGTACGCCTGCGTTGGAGAAGGAAAAGATTCCTCCATCGCAACCAAAGCAGCAGAGCATTTTCCAACAACAATCCAATTACCGCAGCAGATGAATTCAAACCTGGTCCCTGGGTTCTTGAACGTCATGAAACACGTCACAAAGCAATTGGATCAGCTCAGTCTGGCCGGCTGTTACCTGGATGCGAAATCATTTCACGAGATCGCATTGGTCATAAAAGAGATGAAACCAGGACAAGTAAGATGTTGTTTACATCAGTTACTTATTTCAGTTTTGTCTAAATGTCATAATAATACCTATTTTGAAATCTAAAATGAAGTAATAATCAGTTAAACGATGCGGAATTAAATAAGCCTATAGCTATAAGTTATAGTTGACACGTCAACGACGACGTTGTAGTTAACTTCAAACATTTTTAAAAACAAACATAACGAATCAGCTGAATCTACAACTTGAGTCAGTACCACAAATGAAAAATATTTTCCTTACTTTTCTATATAAATCACGCACATAGCATGTTATAACAAGATGGAATCTGTGCATCGACGTCATTAGCACTGAGTTGAACCGAAATAGACCAAGTTATAGGTGACGTCATCACAAATATTTCAACTCTAGATTGGAGAGATGGATATCAATGCTAACTATCTGCAACCATCAAACATGGATGACGTCATCGGGTTGTTGAGAGTCGTGAGAGATGATCTCTGGATGAGGGATCGCTTCATTGGTGATGATGGAAGGGGGCGATTTGCTAAGGGAAGATGGCGATATGTTTATCAGGATCAAAGAAACCGACTTCAAACAGCGTTGAACAAGCTTCAAACCAGGTTGAAAGTTGATGTTGATGATGTCACCACACTTCGCTCACAGAAGTGAATCGGGATGAACGAGACAAACTCCAAGAAGCGCTAAATGATATGTGTCTTGGCATCATTCAAACATTGGCACTCAAACAATTTCATTTCATAAGTTGTTTTGAAAGTTGCGACACAACCGCTTAAATTAAACAAAAACTAAATCAAAGTGAAAAGAATGATCCGTGTGATGTCATAAATAAGCCATGTTTCCAAAATTGAATTGAAATTTTTAAAATTTATTGTTATTAGTTTTTTATCGATTTGTTTTTAGCCCGATGTTGAGTACAATGTTCATTGTTACGTCATAATAAAAAAATTTTGATTTTCTTGAGTTGTTGTTGCATCAATAGAAATGTTTATAATTTTTAAAGAAGTATTGTAAATTATAGTATAGTATAGCCCAAGTATAGTAAATTTTTCAAATTGGTCAATGTTATCCTAAATTTTTGGTCATGGTCAGTGAGGGAACGAATGCTAATCATTATTACGTAGAAAAATCACACATCAGCCAGCGGACAATGACGGGAAAAAGTAGTAAAGCCCAAGATTCTTGTACATATAGAATGCCACTGAGTAGTTATTCCCAGAACATTTTCAGAAATTGGCGGCAAGAGCCCATTTAAATATTTATGTGTGATTGTGCAAGTTTCTAGTAAAAAATGTCATTTCCCATGTACTTGATAACTTTTAGATGGTTTGGCAGGTACTAGGTCTCTGCTGCCAGAAACGGTGATTAATTTATAGCAAGCTTATGTTTCCTTATTTATTGCAAAATAATTGTTCGGTGGATTTTTATTTGTTGGGTAAAGTAACAGTGTTTATGGGTGTTGAAATATTTTCTGGAGTTGAGTTTGTTGGAGTTTGAAATCCTGACTCTCAACCATGTGGTCGATTTACCGGAAAGCTGTTTGAGGCGATTTGCGAACTGAGGCAGGTTAAGGACCGCGGGTGCCTTGGAACAACCTTAAGTTGTGGAGCTTCATTTCCACCACGTGACGTCTATTCATGCACGTTGAAACAGTGACGTGGTTTTTGGCTTCCATGTGCCGAAGCAAAAAATGCCGCCCCAATTCCGCTGCCGAATTTTGAATTATGTTCAAAGCAAGCCAAAGGTGTTTCAAAGTTGGTTCTTAATTTCCTGCATTGGCCTATTCCGACCAAATGTTTTTTGGTTTCGTTCTTACAACTGAAAAACATTTTAAAGTAACTAAAAATGACAAAATGTTTTGTCATTTTTACATGTAATATAGTTAGGCAACTTATGATACAGGTTACAATTTTGAAACGCCGTATACGACGATGACTCGCTTGTCATATGTTTCCATTGTATTCATATATTTCAAGATAGTATCAACTTACGAATTGCGAAGGTGGATAATTTCTTGTAACTTAATTGTAATGATGGTTGTGTAAAATATTAAATTCTACGATTATTTGAGAGTTTACTGAAATTTTTGAAAGAAAGTTGCTAATCACCTTGTTGGGTCGTCTGTGGCCAATTTTTTAAACTTCGCCTGTAATGACATCACATTTGCTCATAATGACGATTTTCTTAATCACTGTGAGCCAGTTCTACTGAAGAATGCATTTGTTTCAATTTCACAATTTTCAATTGAAATTTGTATTTTATTCAAGCTTTGCAAAACATTTTAGCAGCTGGCACTTGAGTATTCTTGTGCTTTGTTGTATTATTTTGATAATCTGCTGCATTTCCACGTGCAATGGTGCAACTTCCTCCTTAGTTATGAGCAAATTAACATCAATTTGATTTCTAATATCATTAATAATTTCATTTGTTAAAGCTGGCTTTCTAATTTCGTTTATCGCTCAAATCTATGTATTTCCTATACCAGCATTTTTGCTTCTTTTACAAAATGTCATTCTATATTAAACAAAATTTGTTTTTTATAAAGTCTCCGTTATTCATTGCCATCTGCAGAATTTCAATGTTTCAATGAACGTCCACAAACACTTTTCAATAGAATTGGTAAACTATTGTTTGTGGTAGCACAAAATAACGTTTGTGTAGGTCAACTTCGCTTGACTTTACGTTTTTAGTTTATTACATCACTTTCATGTTTGCCAAGGTAACGTATAAGGACCCAACACAGCTATGCTATGCAAATAACCACCGTTTCAATTTTCGCACTTTTTGGTTTTTGGGTTAGTATAAGGAAACAATTTTAGATTATTTTCTTTAATTAATCACACATTAACGGCCTCCCCCTGTCGGCAGCTTCTCTTTATAATCCGCCGGATACGTCAGTTCTGTGACTAAAAGATTCTTGGAACCAACATTTGATTTAAGTGCGACAGAAGATGATATATTTTGACCTTGAATGTCTAAGACTGAACGTGGCAGATCAGATTCTGTTAACTGGCATCAACAACTGCATTTGCAGTATTTAGCTTTTTTCATTCCCATCTGTTCGCACTGACAAGTTTTTAAGTTATCGGCATTCTCCTTCAGCGCAACTATTAGCATCTTTAGTTAAGTTTTCATTTTAAGCGACAAAATTTTTGTAACACGTCATTTAATGACTGCTAGGCTTCTTTACGTTTTCCCCATTTGAGAGGAAGTTGTTTATTATATGACAACACGCATTATGGAGTGAAAATTACTTAGCTAGCCTATAGGTCGCTAATTTGCTAATCTTTGACGAGAAACCTTTCATTTAACTCGGACAGGTAAATGCTAGATAGTCTACAACCTATAAAATCTCTCTGCACTTCTGCAGGAACGAACTAGGCCTTATTATTTTGTCTATAAATTTCGATAATTATATAATCATATATTTGCTTTTTTTCTACTTTTTCACTTTGGGTGGTACTATGACAAATTTATTTTGTTGCTGTATTACTTGTGTGAAGTATTACACAACAAACACTTCTGTCATAATGACCGGCTTCACTGGCGGCTGTAGCAATATGAGCGAGGGCGATTGGTGATTGATGACTTGTTTTGCTTCTGCTTCGATGATATTTGTTCTCATTTCTCAAACGGCGTGACTATGCTGTTAGCTGCTTAATTCTGTCCATACAAATTACTAAATGATAAAGTTCCCATTTTGTTTATTATTAGACACAAAGGCTTTTGCCTTTGGGCAAAACTTTTTGCTTGTTACATTGCGCAGTAGTAATAAGTGAAATCGATAACATAAAAAGGGGGAGATTGCAAACAATGCAAAAGTATATATAGGGCACACCGGTTGAAGCGAGGAAATTGATCTGACGTCATTGCGCAGTCTTAACAAGTGAATGAGAAAAGTAGCAACTCATGACTCGTGACGTAACCGTCAGAGTACGCTTGGTCACTTCATCAGGAGTCTGGGATGAACTAAAGTTAATAGAAAACAAAGTTAATGGTTATTTTGTGTTTTTCCGTTAATTTTAGGGTGGACCATGGCCTATATAAAATAAAACGTTCATCGCCGACTTTCACAGACAATCTTCGGTGAAGCCCTTTTTTCGATAATTTTTAAGACATGATTATTTTCGGGCTAGCCGGTACGTCGCAGATCGCACGCATTTCATACGCTTTCTGTTTGTTGAAACATCACGTTACGTACATGTTTGTATACGTGAATATTTTTACAGTGCGAATATAAACTTAAATCATTTGTTTTTGCAAACACACTTATTGTTTAAATCTCTTTGGTTTTGGAACCCATATTCTTTGCTCAGTTGGCAAACTATTGAATTTAGTTGATGCAACATTTTATGAATGAAAAAAAAAGAAAAAAGCAAACTTGTACACTTGGTGCCATCCGTTGTCATAGTAAACGGAATAACCTACCGACCGTTGCGTTTTGTATATATGTTGCCTTTGCCAGGCTGGCGAGTGTGTGTTGTTTTGGGTTCCATGACATTTGACCGCGGGAAATTGACCGCGAACAAACTAACCGGGAACAGACTGACCGGAATGAAAATTGACCGGGAGGTAAATTGACCGTGCAAGTGCTGAATTATTGTGTTTAAGTTGATTGTAGTATATGATATGTAAAGTAAATATTTGTTTGTAACTATTTCCTTTGTTTTTAACAAAAAAATTTTTTATTTCAATACGCATTGAAACGTTTATTGAAATAAACAGAAATATTTCCGGAAATACGAGTAACAACATTAAAAGAAGTTCACTGCAAAACACATATGACAATAATGACACTACATAATAAGGGCACTAAAATTTACACAAACTGTTATTTGACAAATAAGGAAGTTTATTGCACAAATTGTAGGTTGTGGGCGATGCCTCTGAGAAAATCTAATATGTCACTGTTTGCAAAATCTTCAACGATGGTTTGAAGTCGCGCATCCAGATCCTTGTATTTTCTCCTTTTGGCAGGAGGCCCTTGGGCACAGAGCGCCTCAAACTTGTTTTTGTTTATGTTCTGCAATTTCCTCAAAGCTTCTATTAATTTCCAAATGGTTGGGTGTTGCATTGATAACATTTTGTTTATTAGATTGTGGTGACCTTCAACTTTGTTGTTGGTTCTGGCTTCGCCATTTAACACCCGAACATGGACGTTCCAGAAGTCATGTGAATATGGCGGGTCTCGTCAGAGCTGAGTTCGAAAGCGACGCCCGATGTAAGTACGCTTAAAGTAGTCGAGAAGCGGAAGCATTTCGTCAGGCACAACTTCCTCTAATGTTTCAAAGGCCTCAATCAGATGATGTATTGGAACAAATGCCAAAGCCGGTATGTGACGCAGCAGTAGTGCAAATTCTGGATCATTTTATACCGGCCGTTGGGTGTTTCTTTGGTTTGTCGCTGGTTGGCGCCCTCGGGACGTTCCCAGCATGTGTTGTGTTGTTGTGTTCCTACGTTCGTTTCACCACGCCATTCGCTTTCTGCTTTACTTGCGCACACAGGACAGATGATTCGATTAAAGTCTTAAACTAAGATGGTTGTGTTTTAACTTTAATATATGAGCGAAGCTAGCTTACAATTAAAACAACAGCCTTCTGAGTCAGGAGTCAGCAACGGATTAAACTAACGACGTACAAGCTTTAGCCTTCGCCATATATTCTGGTGACCCCGACGACAACTTTGAAGAAATGTCTTACCTACGACCTACACAAGGTAATTTTTCCACTTTACATCATAGTCAGGGCCATGCCCAGGCTGCTTCTTCGCCGCACGCCCCGTCCTGTAGCAATGGTCCTTGCGATTTAGCTTTTGGTGTGTCAGAGCCTCCTCAGATCGAGAGCGTTGATATTCCTTTAATTGACTTCGGAGTTGATTCACCGCTAGATTTGCCGCGAAGTTTACATCGCCGTCCGACACCAGGTCGCTCTGTGCAGTTGTCCGCAACCAACCCGTTTCTTCCAGACGTCCACTCGACACCGCTTAGCCATTCTCCGGAACCCAAAGCCGTCAAACTCCCGTCTTTCTGGCCTGGCCGCGCTACCCTATGGTTTGAGTTGGTAGAAATTCAATTTAGAAGGGCTAACATTTCGGCTAACGATAAATTTGACCACGTAGTTTTAGCGCTTGATCCAGCACACGCTGAACGCGTCGCCAGCGTTCTTTGCAGTCCATCATCATCTTACGATGATTTAAAAGCCGCATTGCTCAATAAGTTTGGACCGAGCTTGAATGAACGTTTGAGCGCACTTTTGGACAGCAGGACCTTTCAAGGCAAAAAGCCGAGTGATACTTTAGAACACATGAAGTCACTCTTGGGCTCGTACAGTTTAGACCAGTGATTCCCAAACTGTGTGCCGCCACAGATTCTCAGGTGTGCCGCGAATCTTTTTGGAATTTTGGAAAAGAACTTATAAATATTTAAAATAAGGCATGCAGACAAGCATATGCGACTTAAAAGCTTTCTAGCTGCTTCAATAGCTGAGAAATAAGCACATGTGACGATGAAACCAATTATAGCATTGTTGATAGAGTAGGGTAATTTTTTAAAGCAACATTTCTTCTCTTGTAAGTGTGCCGCGAGCGTTTTCTAATTTTTCTAGTGTGCCGCGAGCGTTTTCTAATTTTTCTAGTGTGCCACAAGCTGAAAAAGTTTGGGAACCACTGGTTTAGACAATGAGATGGCGTATAATCTATTGCGCAAGTTGTTTTTGGACAGTTTGGATTATCAAATGATGTTAAAAATCGATCCAGAACGTGATTTGGACAAACTTGCGCTTAAGGCGGACGAAATCATGGCTATTAAAAAACCAGTCTCAGCCAATCTGGTCCCACGCCAGAGTGTTATTAATGAGCTGTTCGAAACAAAATTGGATGAGCTTACCGAGCAACTAAACAAACTAGACCAGCATATGCGACCTACAGCCTCAACCACGCCCCATTCAGCGCCGCCATTGTCCAGAGTACCACAAGCTTCGCCCACGGAATATCACCAACGTGACCGTTTTCATGGTCTTCGCCAATCTGGCCCAACCAGTTTCGGTCGTCGATTCAACAGGGAATACTCTGGTCAAGAGCAGGACTCCGATTTTCATGGGTTATGTTTCTACCATTCTAAGTTTGGTCATCGAGCTTTTCAGTGCAAGCCACCTTGCAACTGGAATAGCCGTCAAAATGCTCCAAAAAATGCTTAGGCCGGAATTTGTGCGTGGTCCACAATCCCGGCGTATCCATCAGTACCACAAAACTCGACCACAACTCAACCATTAGTAATTTGTTTTTTGCCACCGATCCCACTTCCAAAGTCGAGTATTTAATCGACACCGGTTGTCAGTTTAGTTTGTTTCCTTTATCGCTTACTTGTCACGATAATGCGCAACAAACTGGTTTTCTTTCCACTTTGAATAATAGTCGCATCCATACTTACGGTTACAAATCCATTGACGTCTGTCTCCATGAGTTCACTTGCAAGTTTCAATTTACTTTCGCTTTAGCGGACATCCCTTATCCGATTCTCGGTGCGGATTTCTTGAAACGTTTTAACTTGTTGGTTGACGTCGGCGGCAAGCGTCTGGTTCAACTTGACGAGGCCAGGCAAAGTACTTTCGACGCCAGAGAAAGTTCACCTTTTTCAGCACAAGCGCTCAGCGCGCCGTCTGATGAGATTTTGGCTAAATTTCGCAGCGTCTACCCAGAGGTCTTTGATGCGTCTTTACGGTCACGTGTAATCAAACACAATGTGCAGCATAAAATCGAGACGACCGGCCCACCGGTCCATTCTCCTGGGAGGCGCTTATCTCCCGAGAAACTTCGCGTAGCTAAAGAGGAGCTTGTTAATATGATCAATCAACGAATCAAGGCATCATTGAACCCAGCAACTCCACATGGTCTAGTCCCATGCACTTGGTAAAAAAATCAAACGGTGGTGTGAGAATTGTAGGGCATTTTCGTAATCTCAACCTTGTCACCAAATCTGACCGTTACAAAATTCCGAACCTGCGAGATTTCACGAGTGAGTTACACGATGCAAAAGTCTTCTCTAAGTGTGACTTATTAAAGGCATTCTTTCAAATCCCCATTGCCCCCAAAGATAAAGAAAAGACAGCTTTCCTTTGTCCTTTTGGTTTATACCAGTATACAAGAATGCCACTGGGTCTCAAATGTTCTGCTCAAAGCTTTCAACGTTTTATGGATTCAATTGCAAGAGATCTAAAATTTTGTTTCGTTTACCTTGATGACGTCTTAGTGTTTTCTCGTAATCACGAGGAACATTTGCAACATCTACACATATTATTCAAACGTTTATCTGCTCATGGCGTTGTTGTTAATCCCGAAAAGTGTCAGTTGGCTGTCTACTCGCTCTCGTTTCTGGGTCACAGTGTGAGCGCAGCAGGAATTCTCCCACTTGAGTCAAAAGTTCAGGCAATTATTGAATTTAAAAAACCGAGTAACCGACTGTCGTTCGCCAGTTAAAGCGTTTCCTTGGTATGGTCACGTTCTACAGACGTTTTTTAAAAAATAGTGCCGAAACGTTACACCCTTTGAATAAATTGTTGGTACCGACGAGCAATAGCACCAGATCGATCGTTTGGTCCGACTCTACGATAGAGGCGTTCAACAAAATTAAAGGGCAGTTAACACAGGTCGTTGCCTTGGCACATCCAGTCCCGGACGCACCTACCCAGATTGCTTCCGACGCCTCTGCTGTCGCTTGTGGCGCGGTCCTGCAGCAGGAGATTGAAGGTTGCTGGAAACCGTTGGCATTTTTTTCCAAACCGTTCACAGACGCACAAATCAAATACAGTGTGTTTGACAAAGAATTATGCGCACGTTATCTCGCGGTTCAACATTTTCGATATTTCATCGAAGGACGTGAGTTTTCGTTATTAATTGACCACAGACCGATTGTTGACGCGATCAAGACTCGCACAACCGAAGCTTCGCCTCGACAAGAACGATACTTCTCTTATATCTCAGAATTCACCAATGATATTCCTTATATACCAGGCTCGGAAAACATGACTGCCGATTTTCTTTCTCGCATTGACGTACACGCCCTCTACACGACCTCCGATGGAATTGATTACACCAAGATGGCCATTTCTCAGCATAAAGCCGATTTCCAAGCGGAGATTGACGACCAAAAATTCACACTTACTGTAGAAAAACGGCTTATATCAGATTCCGGCCTTTCGCTGCTCGGTGCGGTGTCGGAGAAAGGTTTTCGCCCCATTGTCCCCAGGGACTTTAGACGACAGGTTTTTCATATACATCACGATTTATCTCACCCTGGTGCACGCGGCACTTTAAAATTAATTGCTGAGCGTTATGTTTGGACAGGAATGAGAAAAGACGTTAAGGATTGGTGCAGGGCTTGCCTTCATTGTGGGCAATCGAAGATTCAACGTCACACTGTGGCACCCTTAATGAAGTTTCCCCCGCCGTCGGATCGCTTTGAAAGGATTCACTTAGACCTGGTTGGCCCATTAACAGACTCAAACGGGTACACGTATCTCTTAACCATCATTTGTAGCTTCAGTAGATGGACGGAAGTTATTCCTTTACATAACAAATCATCCCAAACAGTTACTTCTGCTTTCATTTTAAATTTCATAGGTCGTTTCGGCTGTCCTCTGGAAATTGTTTCGGACAGAGGCACGGAATGGACGTCCGCGCTCTTCGCTGAACTCTGTTCGTTCATAGGTGCGAAACACAAGCAGACCTGCGCATACAGACCTAGCTGCAACGGACAAATTGAAAGGCAACATCGAACGTTAAAGAGCGCCCTCAAGTGTCATGCGGTTGGAAATGACTGGTACCACAAACTCGGTTGGATTTTGTTAGGTATTCGAACGACCTGGAAGGAAGACATCAACGGTTCAATGGCAGAGTATCTTTATGGTACTACTTTACGTCTCCCAGCGCAATTTTTTACACCACGTGACCAGATGCAGCTGCCCAATACAAATTTTGTGACGGATTTGTCTCAGTTTATGACGACAGTGAGATACAAGACTCCTCGTTCCCCCACCAACAGGAAAGTTCACGTTGACCCGCGCTTACTTACCTGCTCTCATGTCTTTGTCAGGAACGATGCAATCCGCAAACCCTTAGACAGACCATACCGAGGGCCATTTAAGGTAGTTTCGCGGTTTAAAAAACACTTTATTCTGGACTATCGCACTCATCAAGACAGCGTCAGCATTGATCGTTTGAAGCCATCTTTTATCGATATGCTTGCGGATCTACAACCTACTGTTAACGAAGACACTTTGGATCCAGATGACGGACATCCCGAAAGCGTGGTTTTCGGTCATATCAATCTCAGCGACAATGACGAAGATTCACCTGGACAAACAGCCGACCTTGGATGCGATGAAGACGTTGAAACAGCGCACGCTGAAACATTTACGAGACGTGGCAGGCCAGTCAGGAGACCTGCTCGGTATTTGGACACCCCGTAATGATTTTGTGTATGCATTGTTTATTTTATATGTACCATGTAGGAGTATAGCGTTTCCAATTTGTTGTATATATTTTTTCAAGCCTACAAAGGGTAAATTGAGTTTGACGTCTAGCCTATAGCCCTACACTCCATGCATCATGTACTATCGCTGGAATTTAAATTAAAATTAGTTCGACCTAGTCTCTTGTTGCCCAGTTGTCACTTTGTCGTGCTTGTCAAGGGTTTATTATAACCTTTGGCAAATATCTCTCACAATCTGGTGTTACGTGTGATAGCGTTAGACTGCCGATTGTGCTTATCTTAAAGGCCTTAATTGCCACGCTCACTGATGGCCTTAATTGACATGTTCTCTGACGGTTAACCCCTGCCGTGGAGAAATATTTTTTCTGCGTTCTTTTGTTATGGTGTACACTGTACACATAGTGGCTGTTTTTGGGCGACCTACCCACTGCTGACGCTACTACACTTATTCTTATTTTTTTTATTGCACGATACTTCAAGACTGTGGCGCTGAGATGTTACCCAAATTTACTGTTGTACAATTTATGACTGTAATACCATTTCTACAAAATTTTACATCTGATGATTTGTGATATATGTTGGAATTTTCTTATTTTCGCAGTTCAACCCATTTTGCAACTTTTGTGTGTAATCATAGTTGTAGCTGGTGTAGGCTATATGTAAATTGTGCTTTATTCACTGTTCGTTGAAAACGTATGTTATTATTAGATCACATTTTGTTTCTTCATCGTTTACCGCCCCTTTTTCATTCTTGCCGGGGAAGGAAAGATGTTATGTAGCGGCCGTTGGGTGTTTGTTTGGTTTGTCGCTGGTTGGCGCCCTCGCGACGTTCCCAGCATGTGTTGTGTTGTTGTGTTCCTACGTTCGTTTCACCACGCCATTCGCTTTCTGCTTTACTTGCGCACACAGGACAGATGATTCGATTAAAGTCTTAAACTAAGATGGTTGTGTTTTAACTTTAATATATGAGCGAAGCTAGCTTACAATTAAAACAGCAGCCTTCTGAGTCAGGAGTCAGCAACGGATTAAACTAACGACGTACAAGCTTTAGCCTTCGCCATAATTTTGATACCTTCTTTGAAGTCCGATTTGCTGCATGTGCTTCCTGACATTTTGATTTAAATGAAAAAAGCAACCACTTAGGCCTACTGTGAGGTCATCATAGTCAAACACCATCCGAATTGCATTTATTGCAGACATTTCAAAATCAACCAAAAAACTTGTTGGATGTGCATTTGGTATCAGTTGCCACACTGCGCGAAATAACCGCTCATATGTTTCTTGTGCTTTGTTCGGTAGTAAACAGTACAACGCTGGGACAAGGTCGCCATGTCGTGAAGCATGGATAGAGTAAACCTGTGAAAATATTGGCGGGGTAACCTTGAACGTCCCATCAGCTTGCCAGTTTTCTGATAATTCTAGTACTCTTTTGCTCTCTTCGGTGCCAAAAATTAATATCCTATTTTCTTCAGCTCCTGAGTCATACTGCTGTCTCACTCTCCAGTCTCCACCTGCTGGGCTTCTCCAACTCTTTTTGCAATTTACAATTATTAGTATAACCATAACTAAGACTTAAAACTAGGGGAGTCCTGACGTACAGCTTCAATCTGACAATTTACTTAACTAAAGTGTCCATTGCTATTACAATGAGTCCATTGTTACTACATGAGATAGGCTACAAGGCATTGTTTCATAATCTCATCAAACAACTCGTCTAGACCTGGAAAATAATATGTATGTAACAATAATGTAACAATAGGAAATCTATGAATAAAGGTGAAAAACCCGTAGGGTCACCCTACACCCTACAAGGAGCCAACAAACCCTACGAGTGGCAACCTTGACTGCAATACACATACTAAATTGGCTGGGATTAAAGCTGATGCGCGACTAGATAGTGAATTAGAATTTTGACCTTTTGACGGCCAATTTGTCGCCGGTTAATTTCATCGCCGGCCAATTTATCGACGGTTAATTTCATCGCCGGCCAATTTACGTCACGGTTAATTTGATCGCCGGCCAATTTGTTGCCGGTCAGTTGACCACTACCAGTTGTCGCCGGTGAATTTGTTCACGGACACTTCTCATGATCCCGTTGTTTTGCCAGTTTTCCTACAAACATATGTAGCGGCCGTTGGGTGTTTTTTTAGTTTGTCGCTGGTTGGCGCCCTCGGGACGTTCCCAGCATGTGTTGATTTCTGCACTCAAAGTTCGTTCCACCACACCAGTTCCGCTTTTCCATTGCTTGCGTGCACAGGACTGTTTTCGATTAAAGGCTTGAACTAAGATGGTTGTGTTTTAACCTTTAATATATGAGCGAAGCTATCTTACACTGAAACAGCAGCCTTCTAAGTCAGGAGTCAGCAACGGATTAACCTAACAACGTAACAGCATTAGCCTTCGCCATACATACTTTTGATGCTTAAGACGTAAACCGTGCCATTAAATTGGTTTTAGATTGCGGATAAGGATTGTGGAGCTGCGTGAGTTTAAACTAATAATTTTTATAGCCTACACGAAATTCTGAGGTAGCCTATAAGTTTTTTTAGATAAATTTCGATCGATTTCTGTCATTAAGAATCGAAGCTCAGTTGCAAGCAAAATGTTGGATTTTGAGAATAACCACATCGTTAGACAGAATGGAAAACCTGTGGAATTAAAACCGTTGAAAACTTCGAAGGAAAGGACAAATAGGCTATGGACCGCAGACAGGTGGAGAGAATCTTTTCGCCTGCTTGGCATGGCTATAGGTGAACTGTAGCAGTGAAGCCTAACAAATTAGCGCCCAGCACTAATGCCTGGAAAATTAAAAATAAATATGTTTTTGAAAAATAGTTAAAACAGCAGTGTTGGCCTAGGTACAGACCTATCTTTCAATTACCGAATTAGCCTATATTTTTTCAATTTATTTCAAGGATTCAAGTATTTTAACATCCGGTTCTCTCACTAGCAGCATGCCATATTGACCCGGGGCCGATATATATAACGCATAAATTTGTAAAAATTATTGTTATAATTAAAAATAAATCTGTTTTTTTTAAAAAAAAAGCCTTGCATAGTTAAAATAACAGTGTAGGTACTGGTCTATCTTTCAATTACAGAATTAGCCTATCTCTGTATCACTGCATTTAACTTTTCTGCATGTAGCTGATGTCTTTGTCTTTAAATACCTAGTGGAGTTGGAAGATAGAATAATGAAAAAAATTACTTCAAAAAATGTTTAGCATATAATTATGAACATTTGTTGTGAATAAGACGACAATCTTTATGGAAGTAGCACCAACTTCACCAATAAACACCAGGCTAGGTCAAAACAAGTGAATAAACTATTTGCCGTGTTTTGCTCCAACTCTGGTCCCACCTGACTCAGAAGCAGAATTAATTCCAATGGCCCGGACTGCAGAGTATGGCATCTTCCAGCTAAACCTACGGTGAGACAAACAATAAACAATGCGGTGCACAAAAATGCTCTCATGCAATGGAAGTGCGCAATACCATAGTAATGTACGCAGTTTGACTTATTCAAACTTTAAATCAATTGAAAGTTGAGTGCACAGAAGTTCTGTACAAGTCATTAAGTGCAAAGTAATGCACTTTAAGTGTGGCACTGAAGCTCTTGGAAAGCAGTATTGAGTGCTAGTATGCCAAACTCTCAGTATGGCCTATGACAGTTGACAAGTTTGATTTTAGTGTGTTGGATAAATACGCACCAATAAATTTATTGCCAAAAAGTTGTTTCTGATAATACTTATAAAATGCTAAACTATAAAGTCAATGAACTTATCTAAAGTGTTAAAATTTTCACTTGTTATTGAAATAAAACTCCTAAAAGTTATTTGTAGTTATTAAAACAAAAAAATATAACGTTTAGGTCAACATGAACAACGATGAGCAACAACCTTCAACAAGTCGTCTTCCTTCGAACCAGCCAAGTACTCAATCTCCTCCTCAATGGCCAGATCGAGACCACAGGAATCACTCTACGCACCGATACCATCCTTACCATCAGCATGATCATCCTGTTCATCAAGGTAGTTATAGTATAGAAATACATTTTTCAGCTTGAAGTTACGCAAAATTTGCATTATTGTAAGGCTGTTGTTATGTTTTCATGGTAGTCATCAGAAAATTGTTTCTCTTGTCGATGTGTGGTCATCATGAATGCCTTGTTAAAAATTGATTCAATTGTTCAATTGTTCACAATTGAAGCATCAATGGTTCATTGATTGTGTCATAGAATTATTAGTTGGATGTTTTCTAAAGGATATGGTGGACAGACGCTTTCCTGGATAAATACAATATTCAGTTTAATTCAGAATCGTAACCATTAATCAATGATGACTTCCGACCTCAATTTCAGCAACGAGTATTTCAACTTAGATTGATGACATATTTACAGCCTGGTCTAATTTCTTGTATCTTTTATCTTGAAGTGATTTGCAGTTAATAAACAAACAATCACAAAAGTTAATTTGCTGAAAATCTTTCATGGAATAGTTTTGTTTATTGTAAATTTTTAATGAAATTGCTAATCTATATACAAAGCAATCTATTCTAATATGTATATCATTTTTTTTACTTTGCGTCGTTAGACACAACTTTTTATTCAAGTCAACATCATCAGTTGATGCAACTTGAGCAACATCCATCAGATTATTTTCGAATGAATCAACATGAGCAACCTCGGCAAGAGTTAGGGCAACATCATTCAACTATTATTTATCCTCAACAAACTGGAAGACCTGAGTATGAAGTGCAAGGTATCAATGTTTCTTTCCCCCATTCTCACATAAGATATGAATTTGTGTAATTTATCATAAAATTGTTATTCTGGCTAGAATTCTTGTCTTTTGTTGATTTGAAAATGCTCATGGTTGATTTCATTCCAGGCAGCAGTTAATAGCTTTGTTGGATATTACAGTCGACTCCGCTTAATTCGGACACTTTGGTTCCGCTCACTTTTGGCCGAATTAAGCGGAGAAAAGGCTTTGTCCGAATTAAGCGGAAAATCAATTGTTCGTTTCATGGTCATGCATAAAGGCAAAAAACGCATTTAAAATACTGTAGTGTTGCGTAATAAATGAATTGCAGCTGCGCTATACTGCAGTAACTGGCACTGATCGCATAAAACGTCTTCGTTTACTTTAGTGAGCAATTTCACTTTTTGTGCTAAACTTTTCTTTACAATTTTGTCCTACAAGATGGACGCAATTGTACCGAAGTAAAAGCGACTATGAAGCTGGCACGGCGTTATATGAGTTCATTGTCGATTGTTACTGCATGGATCGTCATTGTTTCACCATAATCACTCATAATGCAATTGAATCTTGTCTTAAAACGAACGAAGTACTGTTTATTGTATCATAAGTTTCATAACCTAACAATGGAATTGTGAACCTGTGTCCGAATTAACAGGAGCTTTTTACGTTCAATTTTTACTTTTGTTCCGTTCCCGAGCATTTTGGCCGAATTAAGCGGTTGTCCGGGTTATCCGGTGTCCGAATTAAGCGGATTCGACTGTATATTGTAAATTTAGTTAGATGAATGCAGGATAACATTTTGCCTCTAACCATTGTATTTATTTTATACATTTATTAATTATGTCACATTAAAAGACAAAAGAATTTTTTCCAAAAAGTGAACTGTAAATAAATGATTTTTTAATAACTATCACACTACTCCATACCACCGTACTATACCTAGAATAAGTTGCAGGTCTATACTTTATTTCATGCATTTTTGTTCAAAAGTTCTAAACATTCTAACCCTGTCCGATGACTCATCACTTCTTGCTTTTTTGATGTTTTTTGCTTATGCTGCTAATCTGCTCATATTTCAGTTTGTTCGGTTCAAGTTTTAATGTAATTATATTTCGATTTAAACTTTTCTTCTGGTTTTCTAATCTTGTCTCTAACATGATAATCAAAAAGAAACTCGCCCCGGTGTAAATTAAATCATGCCCAAGCCAACTCTGTTGTTCTGCTGACAATTCTGTTTATTTACTTGCCAAGAAATTGCGATACTGTGAAAGAAAGAAAACTTTCATTATAATTAATCAAACAAGTAACTACGAACCAACTAACTAACTCATATTTCTTATACATAGCATCCACCATCATGCATGGACATGGAAGTAATCATACTCAGCGTCAACATGAGCAACAACCTTCAACAAGTCGTCTTCCATTGGACCAGCCAAGAACTCAATTTTCCTATGAATGGCATCCAAGGACAAATCCTCTGCATCCACCAATTATGCAACCTCCACCACAGCAGGTTGGGTATTAATGGGTTTCATTTTTATTTTTGGCTGTGATTAGCTACGTCATTTATAAACGATCATAGCTATGTAAAAAGACTCGTTGTTCATAATATTTTTATTTTGCGAAACTGTTTTGTAGATTGTTTCTGGAAGTTGGATTCAGCCTTTCAGCAATCTGCATGCCCAAGGTATGATGTGTTTGTGTTGTTTTAGCTTAGATTATGTTTTTGACATTTAATTTTCATTGATAGCACCGTGTAACACGATTTTTGTTCCCGGGTTCTAATTGATATTTCCTGATCTCTCTCACCTAGAAACTTCCAAAAATCAATATAGTTCATTCCAAACATTGATTTTGTGGTTAGGAGAGTAATTTTTTGAATTTGCTGGTATGTGCAATATTGTGCATGGTTATACTGATTTACCCTATAGGAAATGGATATTTACCAAACTGTTCTTGATCGCTGTAAGTCCATTTTTAATCGCTTGGCATCGGCTAAGAAGTTATATTCTATCAATGTATTTACTAAATATTCTGACGCGTTAGTTGTAGGCTATCGATTGCTTTTTCGCAAAGCAAATTACAGCCAACTTTTGGCTATTTTTCTGTCTGGCAAAGGGTTAATTCTGAGTTGGCATAATAAAAGGCAACGAATTAGAATTTTTAGCAAATTCATTTTTAGCAAATTCTTATTTAGCAAATTCCATTTTGCAATGTGAAAAAGCTGGAAAAGCTTTGGTGACGTTTGCGTTGTTCAGTAACTTGGACAGTATCATCCAGCAAGTTCCATTGCTTAAGTCGAGATGTCAACAACTCCGCATTAGATTTGGTCAGACCAAGATCTCTGATCAAATCATTCAGATCTTTCTGATTAGGGTAATAAGGTTTTCCCTCTTCCAACTGAGGAGATCGAATAAATTCATCAATGGCAACATCTACATCTTCTTCCTCAGTGGTGAACTCATCATCTGAGAGTTGCTCATTTCTTGGGGGGGGGGGGGGATTAGACACTGGCAGTTCATCTGAATGTGGCACCGGAGCTATTGAGGAAGGAATATTTGGGTAAGCAATAGGAGGAACATTTTTTCCAGCTCTGCGTCGGGATGGATTAACCATACAAAAATAGCAGTCATCTGTGTGGTTTGTTGGCTCCCGCCATACCCTTGGAAGAGCAAACTTCATCGCCTTTTTCTCCCCTCGATACCAACCTAAAAACAAATAACCAATTCTTAATTTGCTGTAACCATAAACATACAAATAGATCAACTTCAATATAATTAAGATTAGCCTAAATAATATGATCGATGAAACCTTACCTTCCAAAGTCTTTTTGCAGTAATCGCAAGACAAATGTGGTGCCCAAGGTCTGTCTTGGTCTCCAACAGGCATTCCAAAATAAGCATTGTAGGCTTCACACATCTTAACGGAAGCCAAAACTGAGTGCTTCTTCGCTCTTGTCTTGATAAATTGTCCACAAATGAAACAAAACGCATCAGCAAAATGTTTACAGATTCTAGTCATTTTGAAAGCACTCAAAATGTTGTCCAATTAAAGAAAACGTTAAAAAATTATCAATTGCAAATCATAAAATATTCTATACAACACCTCAAAAATCAACCCTGCAAACAGAAGTATCTATAAAATGGCAAATATTGCAGAGTATATTAACATTTAAAAGTGATTAACATCCACCTTGGATGCTCTTTAGCCATATCTTTGATATCTTTTCTCAAAAATATTGCGATTTTAGAATTTCAGTCTCTAAACCACAAAAACAAAGTTTATATGAAATAAAGTTGATTTTCGACACTTGCTGGTCCTAAGCAATAGGGAAAAATCGATTAGAACCTGGGAACAAAAAAACTTTTTTATTGTTACATTGTGTAGGCAGTAATCTATAAACAACGTATAGCACCTGAGGATTTTTGTGTTATTGCTTTAGTTAAGGCCCACAATGGCACATGCCAGAGCTAGCACAGCAAGGTTGTCTTTGGAGATTTCTTGCAAGCCGATTTTGCTTAACGGAGCTGGCAGCAAGTTAGCTAAATTAAACAAACGTACAATTTGCTTCAAAGAAACCTCAGAGCAATTGCAATCTATTGCTAGATTCTGTCTAATGGTTCATGATAAGTTAGGATTTTATTTTGGTGTGTTAAAGCTGTTAAAATATTGCAAATGAACTTACACTTTTGACTTAAACTTATGTCTCACTTTTTTACTCACGCTGCACTTTCAAAGCTGCCAGTTCTTAGTAAAACAAAACTATGTCATGATATAACTTGATATATGGTGAAAAAGATAAAACTGAATGAAATATGTAACATGTGCTGCTGTAGTAACTTTTTTGTGAAATTTCCTTAAACCAGTTATGGTCTACAATAGGTGCAACTCAAATTGTGTGTTGCTAATATGTTATAAGATTTGACCAAACTCATCATTGTAGCTTGTTTTATTTTCTCTTTCCTAGAACCTAACTATAACGCTCATCCACATGAAAGACGAAACCAATTTCAACCTTGGAAGTTTCAATTACATCAACTGCCTTCAACAAGTTTTTCACATCCTCAAAACTGTGGGCCACGGATTCCACATCTTCAAGGATTTTCTCCAATGGTTAGTTATCAACCAGGATAAGAGCAACACTAAATTATTTATAAAGTTTAACAAAATTTTTAAAGATTTGTTGCGTTGAATTTTTTTAAGATTAACGATTTTTCTTCACTTTGTGTTTCAATGTTTCAGGCATTTTTGCCACACAAAGCTTACAGAGATGATGCCGTGGCTTCTCAACCTTTCCAGCCAGTTCCGCAATCTGAGGTGGCATTATATTGCAGTGTGATTTATACAAGTTTGTTTAAATTACAGCATTAAGCGTAGTTATTATCCACAATTATTCACATCATTATTCATAGCTTTATGTTGCAAAGGTACATTCCATGCATGACCTTTGCACCCTTTCATCTATGATGTCATATTTCAAATTTTTATCAGCAAATTTTTGGCTCTTTTTAGACAAGGCGTCACGCAGAAAGCAAAACATCAAATTGTCAAAGCACAAATATACAATCATCCAGTTCTTCCAATCGTGTTAGTGACTACCAGATACAAAACTCAAATCTAATACAAGGTAAAAAGTGAAATGAAGGCATTTTTAATTTTGTTTTCTGCAGAAAGCGTTTTCAAATCTTTGATGACACAAGAATCCTTATTTTCTAAATTTATGTTTCATTTAAGGCATTCATGGACCTGTCAATATCAATCAAAACCAATATAATGTTACACCACAACACCAACATGATGATGAGGTTGTAAGCGATGAAGATGGTATGTTTCAGTAGTTTGCTTCATTTTTAAATTTGCAAGTATTTGGCAGAAGGTAACAATTAATGGAAACGTTAAGAATTGTTTATTTTTGCATAAGTTGATCTTTACAACAGCACTTTGCCAACAGGTGTTCTCTTTATTAACTCGGTTGGCCTTAAATGGTGATTATGGCAACACAATGTAACACAGCAACAATATAAAAACAATAACATGCTTGATGACTAAGATGTAAGTCTATGATGGTAGCAGTGGTGGACTAGCTTAGGAGTTGGCATCAACCTTAAATATTGATCTCAGTGAAGTTTAGCTGAACATCTACCATTACCAGTATAAATACATTAACAAACTTAACATAAACATTAAGAATAATGTGACTTTTTGTATAGATATGTCACTTTTTATAACAACACTGTGTCTTACTTAGACATTATTATTATCAACAAACTGTGTAATTATGATAAAAAGGTTGTTCTGTGCTTACTCTTTATTATGCGGCTAACCAGTTAACTGAAACACAAATATCCAGATAGTAAATTCATAGTAAATAATATAGGATAGTAAATCTCCTATATAAAACCACTTATTCATGCTTGATAGTAACACCTGAGTTATAGATATTGTTTTCACATTGTGACACCATAATTTTCAACATGTTTGTCATAATCAGTGCTGAATTTGCATTTTTATGACGTTTTTCTGGCAATAACTGTTTGCAAACTAAGGATTATGTTTGCAAACTTTGACCATTAAACTTCTGGCAACTATTCTTTGCTTTAAAGTCAATTTATTTTTGGACTAGCACTTCTAAGTTTGCACTCACTTGACCCAGGGTTTTTTTATTATGTGTGTCACTTAGCTGTTTTTCTTTTTCAGTCATGAAGACAAATCATGAATGATACAGTTTTTTATATTTTTAGGGAAAAAAGCCATTGATGAAGTTCTTAAATGTCAGGAGGAGATTCTGGAACGTGAAGGAGATTTGCATTTCCAAAGCAGCGGGCTTTTCCAAGACAACATCCCAATTGTCCATCCAAGCATCACTAAAATAAATTTTTACAGTGGGGGGGCTGCTAGAAACGTAGGGGAATATAAACCATCTTTTATCAATGACTCTCAAGGTTTTCATCCTGCAGGAAACACTAAATTCGAAGATATCTTACGAGATTCTGGTACGTCACGTTTGACATCTATTGTGGGAATCCCAGGCGCTGGAAAAACAATCCTGAGCAAAAGACTTGTGAGAAGCGGAAACAAAAAAACTGAACGTGTCTGGTTCCACAAGAAGTTTATGGACATGAATTTTTATTCAGAGAAACTGACATTCAAGGAGTTAATGTTTGACAAAAGCTTCCCAGAACTTGATAAGAAGACTTCCTTCAACGCTTTTGCTTGGGTCAAGAAGAATGGCCATAAATGCACATTTGTGTTTGACGGCCTTGACCAAGCAGAGTTTGCATTAAATGGAAATACTCTGAAACAGTACTTTGACACTCCATGTAAAGTGGAAGATCTGTTCAGTAATTTGTGTTGTGGACACTACCTACCAAGATCTGAAATAATTATAACATCACGGTCACATTCACTTTTATTTCTACCACAAAACATGAGACCTGGTACAACTTACCAATTGGGTGACTTGGCATTTGATGACATGAAAGATTTGTTTTGGGCATATGCTGGCACAAATGCAGATGAGTTATGGAGGAAACTTGATAGTGAAGCTCGCCATTTGCTCCCTCTTTGTCGCAATCCACTTCTTCTTCAACTTGTCATATCAGCCGGACTTGATCCATCTTCAAAGGTTGGAGAAATGTTTACCTTGACAAGACTTTTTGAAAGTCTTAAAGACAACTTGAAATACTCTAAAAATGTTCAGGATGTCAAACTTTTTAATGAACTTTTGCCAAGCATTGCAAAACTGGCGTTTCGAGCCACCAGCAAAGGAACAGTTGCCATTACTGTCGATCAACTCAAAGATGTTGGACTAGATCCCAGCAAGGTCGATGACATCATAGTTCAGTTGTTTACCTGCAAAGACTTCACCAATTGCTTCAGAGTATTTGATGGAAACACAAGGCTCTACTTCAGTCATCAAAGTTTTCAGGAATATTTTGCTGCTTACCACATTGTGTACAACATGATGAAAGATGAGTTTGAAACATTTGTGAAGAAAAGGTTGTTTAAAGACCACTGGGCTGTTGTAAGAAGATTTGTTTGTGGTTTCCTGCTTGATTTGGAAGCTAATTCTGAAACAGGTAATTGGTTGTTTTTGCATAGTCCCTTAAAGGGAATATTTAATAACATAGCATAGTTTGTTCTGGATTTAGTGAGTAACATGATTAGTTTTGTATGTTCATGTATTTTGATTTATGTGGGCCACCCACCTGACTTTCATATCTTTTTGTTTTCTCATTTGTAAATAATATATCTTTGCTTCATTTTATTCTTTCTTGGCATTATTTGTTTAAGTGCAAGTGGCGCAACCCTAAAAGATAAATCTGTAGCTAACACTTTATTGTGTGCGCATATCTATATATATATATATACATGTGTGCATATATCTATCAGATTCTGACTCGTGCCATGGTTGCAGGGAAGTACCTGGCAAGTCGCATTATGAGATAAATTTTGAAACGAAACTACATATTAAAGACTTTATTTTAATTATAACTTGTTTTAGCGATGAACTTGTTTTTTTACTGTATTTTATTGTACTGTTCTTTCTATATATTTTCGTGCATGTCCCAACTTATGTATAGTGAAGTGCTCTTCTTTTTCTTCGTTTTTATCTTCATATAATTAT
The DNA here is from genome assembly GCF_947623445.1 of Clavelina lepadiformis. Taxonomy (NCBI): domain Eukaryota; kingdom Metazoa; phylum Chordata; class Ascidiacea; order Aplousobranchia; family Clavelinidae; genus Clavelina; species Clavelina lepadiformis. The sequence continues at coordinate 1,367,898 of NC_135244.1, read as the reverse complement.
AATCTAAATTTTTTGACACAGTGCAATTGTAGATCCAGCCAATGCTTGTTGGGTAATAATGCAATATTATAATGTGCTTTGTAAATGTATTACATTTCTATGAGAACTTTTTGTTAAACCTTTTAATCTAGTGATGCGTGTAACAAGCATTTTGTAGATTTGTTTTGATACTTGCTACAGACACTTTTTGGTTAATTTGTCGGGAAATTTGCTATTTTTGTAATTTTTTAAAGGAAATCTTAAATGGCAAGCATCTCAAAACTTCAACTATTGGCAGTGTCCAATTATCTCTGACTTGTTTTATTGTTTTTTATTTCTGGTCACCTATGATTAGATTCCGCAATATTAGCTGTTTTTTACCATGAAATCGATGTTAGTTGTTGTATTTTAGTTGTTTATTTCGTTGATGTTCTGCTTCATCGCTTTAATACTTTTACTTTGCTCAAATAGTTTATTTCTACTTGCTTGGAACTGAATAGTTTCGCCATTATCATGCCACCATTGCCATTTATTTATTTATTTCTAAGCAAAGTCGGCAAATTCCCAGCCTTATTATGGCTGTGACTTTGTTTATATTTTATTTTATGTGGGACTAACACTAGTATGGCTACTGATGTGTCATAAGTTAGCAACATGTGTGTTTAGCTTGAAAAGTGTTTGTTATTTGTTTTTAGATCTTGAAGAGAAAACGGAAATTTTGAAGACAAATCTTATTCAACAGTTAAAGATCGTTTCAGAACGTGTTGACAGTTCTAACAGCGGCCTTACAGCAGGTACTTCAATACACCATAGGAGTAAGTTAAATCATTTTTTCAAGGCAATAAAACTAATTCTATGGAAAATGACAGTATTGGAAGTTTTATGATGGTAGGTATTTACCTTTTTCTACTTCAAGATCTTGATTTTTTTTTTGAGAATTTTCCTGGTATTTTTACTTCACACAAAATGTGGCTTTTGACTAACTTCCGTTCTTTCATATATATTCCTGATACTACAAGATTCTTAATTTTTTTTCGTTTTCCTCTTCGTTTTTGCCTGTGTTGAGCTTGTCGTACTCTTTTATTGAGCTTGCCAGTGTGGCAGTGAGAGGCCAAGTTGCATACAGTGTTGATAGAAGAGCAACACGTCTGTATGCGTTGACTAACGGCTGTGAGGTTGTCTTGCCAGTCTATATCTGGCTTTAAATTGTCATTGTTTGGTAATGATGGAGCCTAGATATGTAAAAGAAGACACAAACTCTACATCGATATGATCGATGCTGATTGGTTGTGGGTCAGAGCCTTCACCCTATTACCCACGTACATCCGTTCGATCTTTGTCCAGCTGATCTTTAGACACAGATTTTGCACAGTCTTCTTCATAGATATGGCAAACATCTTTGGGTGGATGGATGGTAGAGCAGAATAGTGTGTTATTATCAGTGTACTATAGCTTTGAGATATGGAGATCATCAAATAGAAACACTATGAGACCAAACTCTCTGGTCATGAAGTTGTCAATCCGTCAGAATAATCAGAATAGATCTGGCGCAGCAACACAGCTTTGTCTCACATTTCTGTTGATGTCAAATCACTTAGAATCCTTGTAATTTATGTTGACGCAACTCTCTATTATGCCATAAAGGACTTTAAAAAAGGATACAGATTGTACTACCTGGAACCTCCACAGAGAGAAGTGGTCCACTTTGTCAAATGGAGTTTTTTTGATGTAGAAAGGCGATGAACAAATGTAGGTCTTTACAAAACTCACCTTTTTTATATCGAGTGAGATGGTGGAGATGTGGTTGGTGGTGGAGCGAATGGAAATTAAACCTGCTTGTTGTGTTCAACGAGGGATTAAGAGAAGAATTGTACCCCTGTGATTGTTGCAAGCAAGTTTTTCTTTCCAGAAGGTTAGAATTACATGACAGGTCTCATCTTTGTGTGCTCCTTGATAATCAAGTGGTTGATGATATAGGTGAATAATTTAATCAAGCAGTTTTCGCCAAAATTAAACATCTCTAGGTCGATGTTGCAGATGCCGGAAGCCTTTTCAGCCTCCATCTGCTAATCTCGGTGCTGGTTACAGGGGAGATGAAGCCGCTACCAGACAATGGTCGATCGATCATAGAATCAAGGGTGGTGTCAGTGCCTCAGTGGAGGCAGGAGAGTGATTAATGATCTGGACAAAGTGCTTCTTGCAGCAAGTTATGGAGTCATGTTCCATGTTAGTCACAACACTGACAGTGTCTTTTATCAGGACAAAGCTAGTGCAGGGTTCTTCTTTTTCTTTGCTGAGGTTTTTAAAGGTTGATTTTGAATCTAACGTAAACCTTTTTTAATTCAACTCTTTTCTACACTTGTTTTATAACAACCCAATTTTTGAGCATTTTGATGACAAAATGCCGTAAGTAACCTTGTCCTTAATTTTAGAGGCTTACGTTCAAATCCTCATGGTTGTTCAAGCCAGATGTTATTCAGCATCCCAGGTTAGATGTCGGGACATGAGTTGAGCAGCTACTGCGTCGTGCTCTTATCCAAAACTTGTAAGCCATGTATTCCGTGGGATACGAGGTAGATAGAGCAGTTGGATATCACATGGTCTATGGTTGGCGTGTTCGCCCCACACTCACAACCCACAGAATTTGCTACTCCCCATCTGTACATAGTTGAGAAAGATCACTCCTCACTCGTTGCAGGCGATTAAGTCATCGCCGGATAATTCTGACTAACAGGACTTCAATGGACTGGGCGCCGGTGTCAGTGATGAAATTGCAGGAGTTTTCTGCTGTTCTACATTTGATTTATGGTTCGCTCAGCGAACTGCGCTGATGCCTTTGTTTGAACCCAACTATAGACCGTCTGGGAAAAATACAAAACTATGTATAAAGCTCACAAGCACAAAAACAAAATTTTCAAAATGTTTTCATCGAGAGCAGATTTGCCAGGCAGATTTAGTGGTTTTGGATGATTAAGGTTTGCTTTATACTGTGATGCCAACAATTTGAGTTTTTAGTACATGGGTAGAATTACAGCTCAGTGTGAAAACGTTTCTTTCCGTTGGTACTAACGTGTATTGGATGGTTTGTAAGAATTAGTTTGGCTTCATAGACAGCAGGAGAAATTGGTTAAAATTTGTGACACAGCCAGTTTTTATTTTTCGCGTGTATTCTTTTGTGAAATTTTATATTTGAAAAGGAAACATTGGTTAGTACCAATTTTTGGACTGTTATTTTCTCATATTGTTTATATACTGTCAAGTCTCAGCTTAAAGCTTCCTTGAGTTTTGTTCTAAATATTCATCTGCAATGGTAAATATTTTATTAAATTGTTAAAACTCTCAAATTTATTTGATACAACAACAGCTGGTTGATCGTTGTGTTATGTTTATATGTTGTAGATGAAAACCACTCACCCAGACTACTCGACCTGTACGCCTGCGTTGAAGAAGGAAAAGATTCGTCCATCGCAACCAAAGCAGCAGAGCATTTTCCAACAACAATCCCATTACCGCAGCCGATGAATTCAAACCTGGTCCCTGGGTTCTTGAACGTCATGAAACACGTCACAAAGCAGTTGGATGTGCTCAATCTGGCCGGCTGTTACCTGGATGCGAAATCATTTCACGAGATCGCATCGGTCATAAAAAAGATGAAACCAGGACAAGTAAGATGTTGTTTACATGAGTTACTTATTTCCGTTTTGTCTATATGTCATAATAATACCTATTTTGACATCTAAAATGAAGTAATAATCAGTTAAACGATGCGGAATTAAATAGGCCTATAGCTATAAGTTATAGTTGACACGTCAACGACGACGTTGTAGTTAACTTCAAACATTTTTAAAAACAAACATAACGAATCAGCTGAATCTACAACTTTAGTCAGTACCACAAATGAAAATTATTATCCGTACTTTTGTATATTAACCATGCACATAGCATGTTATATTAAGATGGAATCTGTGCATCGACGTCATTAGCACTGAGTTGAACCGAAATAGACCAAGTTATAATTGACGTCATCACAAATATTTCAACTCTAGATTGGAGAGATGGATATCTCTCGTAACGATCTGCGACCATCAAACATGGATGACGTCATCGGGTTGTTGAGAGTCGTGAGAGAAGAGCTGTCGATGTTGTATTGCATCGTTGGTGAGGATGGAATAAGACGACATGCTAATCAGGATGAAAGAAGCAAAATCCAATCAACTCTCAACAACATTCAAACCAGGTTGAAAGTTCATGTTCGTGTTTATGGTATCACACTTCGCTCACAGTGAATCCGGATGGAGGAGACAAACTCCAAGAAGCGCTGAAGGCGGCTAAAAGATGCGGAAAACATATTCACATTGATGTTGTTATCATACTTCGCTCACGACATATTCTTTCATTTCATAAGTTTTTTTGAAAGTTGCTACACAACCGCTTAATTTAAACTAAACCTAAACCAAGGTAAAAAGAATGATTATTGTGATGTCATAACTAAACAATGTTTCCAAAATTGAATTGGAGTTTTTTTAATTTTTTGTTCTGATTTTTTATCAATTTGTTTTTAGCGCGATGGTAAGTACAATGTTCATTTTGACGTCATAATAAAAGAATATTGATTTTCTTGAGTTGGTGTTGCATCAATAGAAATGTTTATAATTGTTGAAGAAAGCCCAAGTTTATGGAACGCCAACGCCGCAAAAATAGCAAAGTGTTAAATTGAATCGCAAGTATGCAAATTATGTTTTGTTTTCATAATTTGATTGGAAGGTTTTCAAACGTAATTTTATAGATTCAAATCACGAAACAACAAACCAAACGTCGAAACCGGCATTCAAACGGGCTTTTCTGTGATTGCTGTTGCACGATTCATATGGCAATTTTCAAAATGGTTTCTCAACATTTACAATTACACCACAGTTTTATAAACTTGACTTTTCAAATCAAACCACGACATTTTAAGTCAGATATAACAACTGCAAAGCAAACTGGCTGTTGGCAAGTTACAATGCCTAATGGCAAATGGTATTTTCTTTAATCGGATTGCAGTTTTGTTAATCACATGTCGGTTTTTTGAATCATGTAACTTATACCATGAATTATAAAATGGCCAAATGATTGGAAATTAGTCTTCGTGAATTAAAAATGGGCGAACCAATTTGCAAAATACATACGTGATTAAACAAACATGCATTCCTAAAAGTACTAAATGATTCTATAAAAGTACGTATGAATCGCATAACGTCTTCATGAATTGCCAAGTATAGATGGATCGGCAAATGTATAGATGATTTGCGAAAAGTGCATGAATCGCCAAATGTACATGATTCGGTAAATGCATGTATGAATCGCCAAATGTACATGATTCGACAAATGTATGCGTGAATCGCCAAATGTACATGATTCGACAAATGTATGCGTGAATCGCCAAATGTACGTGATTCGATGAATGCATGCGTGAATCGACAAATGTACATGAATCGATGAATGTATGCGTGAATCGACAAATGTACATGAATCGACAAATGTATGGATGGTTCGTTGTTAGAGTGCGCGGCGCCAAGTGTGCAAAAATGTCTCTATTGGGGAAAAAATGTCTCTCTTGGAGATACCAAGAAGAAAAAGGGATTTTGAGAGAAGACAAAGTTTTCCGAATAGCCTATGTTTCGGGCAGACCGAAAGTTACCGTGTACCGTCAGTGCAAAATACTTTGCAATCAGGAATAAGCGTAAGCTTAGTTTTGTTCGCAATGAAGAATGGGATGTTTCTTTAGAAGTTATTTCAACACTACACGCGTTAGGTTATGTTCTATTTGAAATGTGATTATTAAGCCGGGCCAGTACTGCAGTGCTGTGGTATTCCTTTCCATTCAGGTCTGCAATTCTGACTGCAAAATGAAATAAACCCAACCAACCTCATGTGCTGCTTAATAAAACGCTAAAAGGCGCTCTTGCAAGACTAGCCTGAATAGGATATACCAGCCTTCCACAGCACTGCTGTACTGGTCCGGCTTAATAATCACTAGGGCAACCAGTTTTTTGACCTAAAAATTTTAAATTTTGACCTCATTTTGAAAAACGCTATACTGATAGTCTCTACAGTCTACACTGCAAACGACGGTTCCACGACAATTAACCGTGGGAAATTGACCGCGAACAAACTCACCGGGGACAACTGACCGTGACGTAAATTTACCTAGAACCAACTGACCTCAAATCATATTATCACTTAAATCATATAATTTGAATAAACAACAATGCTAATTTGCGTAAAAATAAAAATAAAATGCGTAGCGGTTGATTTGTGTCGCCGGCCAATTTGTTGCCGGTCAGTTGACCACGACCAATTATCGCCGGTGAATTTGTTCACGGTCAATTGACGTGATCCCAGTATTTTTATTATGTGTGGCCGACACTGCACACAAATTTTCAATCGTTAATGACTCGAAAATTATACGTCGTAAACTAATCGGATATTTACAGGTTAGTAGCAAAAACATCTGGTTTCCTGTATTCATCATAATTGTAAAACTAAAGAAAATGCATTTAATGTAAATTAAGTATTTCTACAAGTGATACATTTGTAAAAGTTTTTCTTGTTACCCCGCCCCCCGTTGTGAGAAAAAACAGGTCACCGCAAAAAGAGAACAGTTAGTCGAGCTAGGAGTGCATGAATGAGTAAACGAAAACGATACGCTTCAATGTGGAGAAACACCAAATATTATGACGTAACAATTGACGTATTTCGGAAACCAAATTTCAAAAATACAATTGCCATCGTGACACACTTTAAAATTTTAGTAAAAATGAACCTATAGTGAAAGTCAAGAAAGCATGTTTAGACATAGCTCATATACAGTTTGTCATCTCTCGCGCCCCCCTTACGAATGTTACACGCCCCCCAAGGGGTCGCGCCCCCCAGTTTAAGAACCACTGGTCTACAGCAACTTTCTAATCTAAAGCTGCATTTAAAAATGACAAAATGCTTTTCTAATGTTGACTTTTTTTTCGTTTCTTTGTATTGAGATTGACAACTTGCAGTTTCAAATGCAATGACGTCACATCGTGACGTCACCAAACGCGCTGAAAAGCCTTCCCTCTCTTTGTAGCTTTGGTTCTAAATAAAATTTGCGGGACTGGAATTGTTTGCGGTACAAGAAAAGAGAAAAACGGAAGAATAATATTACAAAATGGTTACAAAATTACAAGTTTAATAGATTTTGACCTAAAAAAGAGACCTAACGAAACAATTTGACCGTATTTTGACCTAACGTAACATTTTGACTTTATCTCACCTAATAACTTCTATACCACACGTCGTACAAAGCTGAAATTTGTTTTGTGCTTGTTTCATAGCATTCTGAGCAGGTAAAAAAATTGACCATATTGACTTTTGGTTGCCCTAATAATCACATTTCAAATACAGTCGAATCCGCTTAATTCGGACACCGGATAACCCGGACAAGCGCTTTATTCGGCCAAAATGCTCGGGAACGGAACAAAAGTAAAAATTGAACGTAAAAAACTCCCGTTAATTCGGACAATTCTCCGCTTAATTCGGACACAGGTTCGCAATTCCTATCGTTAGGTTATGAAACAATAAACAGTACTTGGTTGGTTTTAACACAAGATGCAGTTGCATTATGAGTGATTATGGTGAAACAATGACGATTGATGCGATAACAATCGACAATGAACTCATATAACGCCGTGCCAGCTTCATAGTCGCTTTTACTTCGGTACCATTGCGACCATCTTGTAGAACAGAATGGTACAGAAAAGTTTAGAAGAAAAAGTGAAATTGCTCACTAAAGTAAACGAAGAAAAAAATGACGACGCTTCCTTGACAGTTCGGCAGTTAGTTGCGTTGGTGGGGATATCAAAACGTACTTTGCAAGATTGGCAGAAAAATGATGCAAATCTGCGTGAACAACGTGAAGAGACTATGCTTCGTGGACGAGGTTTAAAGCCAGAGAGGAAGCGGCTCAGAATGTGCGTTTTATGCGTACTCATTTACTCGTACTCTTGTGCGTTTTATGCGATCAGTGCCAATTACTGCAGTATAGCGCAGGTGCAATTCATTTATTACGCAACACTACAGTATTTTAAATGCGTTGTTTGCCTTTACGCATGACCATGAAATGAACCATCGATTTTCCGCTTAATTCGGACAAAGCCGCTTCTCCGCTTAATTCGGCCAAAAGTGAGCGGAACCAAAGTGTCCGAATTAAGCGGAGTCGACTGTAGTTGCTATGTATTAGCATTGCACTTAGTTACATAGTCGCAAATATATGGACAGGTTGTACCCTGAGTTAATAGACTCCACAAAAGTTTCTCTGTTTTAATTTCTTTAATTATGTCATGTCTTAACGAAAATTTGAGTCGTTAAAATTACTGTGCTTTACTTCACTAAAGTTTTTCCTGTTTATCTAAAATTATAATTGTCAATGTGACAAGGGTTACTGTAGTCATGGCGCATATCGATGGGGGAAAGACAGTTTGTTGGGAATCTGTGATCAGCAATGCAGGCTCTGTGACAGACAATGCTAAGCTCATCAATATTGTTGTCACTGAACAAAATCTGATGCTTACCACTGTGTAGAGAGCTTCAATGAGAGCAAGTATTGGGATGTGAGAGCTGAGTATGCGAAGGGTGAACCGCAAGATATCCTTTGCAAAATAACAGGTGGGAGACATTTAGTTTATTTGGTTCATTAGAATGAAGTTGTGCTTACTTGTTATTGTACTGTATCACTTGTTTCTATGTTCTGCGTTCAAATTCATGTACAGTATACCGAAGTATTTCAAATTTTTGTCGAAGTAGTTTCCTTGTTTGTTTCAACTCAGTGTCAAACCGTGGTCCCGATACCGCAACCGTCCACATCCTTCCCACCCTCTGGTACAGGAACACGTGGATATGGGGCTGCACCTATGAGGGTTGCACACTCAAGCCGTCCATTGTAAAAACAAGTGACCACCAGGTCACCTGCAAACATGAGATGCTAGGTGAGGCCTGTGTAGTGATGGGTCTGCGAGGTGTCTCAGTGTGTAGTTATCATCAAGTAGTTAGCAATGTATGTTGAGTGCCTATTGATAGCATTAAAGGTAAAAGTATAGCTAAATGCAAAGCTCGTTATTACATTTCACTAAAAACAAACAACAATTTTCAAACTTGGTAAAAAGTGAAAAGTAATTCTTCCTAAACAAAGATAAAATTACAAGCAAAAATATGCACAATATATCAACAAAAAGGAGTGTTAACATAACAGGAAAATATGGAATAAATCTTAAGCCATAACCTCAGTGTTTTTAACAGACGTTGGGATCAAGCTGTTTTTTGCAAACCAGATTCTTGAAAAATAACATCATATGTGATTGAATAAAATCAACTACAATGGGGAAACCTAATTATAGCAAATACACCACTAATACGGTATGTTGCATTGATTCACGTTTTTCTTCTAAAATGCGAGATGCCAGCCATTAGTTTTGTTTCAAGCAATGTTCCATGTATCTTAGAAACAATACTGTGTTACGTTGGAAATTGATTTTGGGAAATAACTTTCGGACAACTTTTAAAAATGTTTGTTTTTTGGACAAAATCAAAATTGTTTTGCAAAGATTTTCAACACCTTTAAACGACATTAGATTACATAATGATAAAATTTTCATTCGAACTCTCGGGTTTAAACGAGATAAGCGTCAATCCGGGTAAATTCATTTGAAATTTGCAGCCAATGTGCTTTGTCCATACGAATATGTTTTTGAGTGTTAGAAGCGCATAAAAACTCAAACATTTGTTTAACTATTTTTCACTTTGTTTCATTAAAGTGGAGATAGTTTGTCTAATTAACTTGGTCTCGGTGGAATTCAGCTTCAAAACAAGGAAAAGCTGTTGTTGACAATCATTTTGCTTAATAATATTTCTTCTTCCGTTTAGTAAGGCAATGGACATCGCACAATCTCGATCTCTGATACGGAAAGCGATTGGGAACTCGATTGTCTTGAAGTCAAGGTTCAACTAAAAAATTGTAACATTTGGAGTAAATTTAATGCACTTACAATAGACATACGATGATCAATAAACATACCTGGTAAGTTCAAAGTTCAATGCTTGTGGTTATAAATGTTACCCACTTTTCTCGCCACAAACTTTAACCTTTGTAAATCGGCAACAAAAGACACCTTATTACACACAGGGACTATCACGCCAAAAAATCGCCCGTGGGAAAAACGAGTAAAACAATCCTAAGCGTAATCTGCAACGATTATGTGTAGATGTGGTTGCAATAGAGTAAGTTGCCAACAATATACAATAATCGTAAAAGTAGGGTTCTCTGCTACCGGGCCCACTGGAAAAATTCCTGGTAGGCCAGTCCGCCTCTGCTGCTACTTAGCTCTGCCAGAAAACTTATTGCAAAAATTTTTGACGACTGAATAAATTTTAGGACAAAACCGCAACGGTGGCAAACAAATGGTGCAGATTTCGTTGGTCTTGACGTTGCTCTTTGGTTAAAAACGCAGCAACACGGTAATCTTACAGCGGGTGTCCAGTGTTTTATGCTACTTAACAAAAGTGCAGTTTGGTACTCATAGTTGGTCAATTAATGTTAGCTAGCTTTCGCCGGGTAAAAATGTGTCGTTCGTTTCGTTTGCTATTACTGCTGGCTTGTCCATGCGGCTGTGCCAAGTCGAAGGTTACAGATTTTACTGAGCTTGCATCTCAAAAATCTGAAGCAAACAACCGCTTTTGTTTTAATTTGCACAAAACTCTCAGACCCGATGACGAACATCGATCTTTAACAAATTTAAGCCTGTTTTAATTGACCACGTTGGTAATATCGCATGAGTGTTGTTTCGTACGGTGACGTCATTGTTGATTGTAAAGAACAACTGCATTGTTCCTCTCACTTGTTGATTTGCACCAAACGGGAAACCTTAAGAAACAAGTAACCGGTGTCAACGTCGAAGAGCCTTTGTGAGGCGCTATAGCAACAGCTGATACAGATGCAAAGACCTTAGATAAAGAACATGTTGAAGATGTAAAAGTCTGTAGGCTTATAAACTATTCCTGAGGCTACGGTGGCCCACAAGTGCCAACTACAATTTGCGTCCCAACATTTTGGGTTCTCGTTTCACGAACAATATTTCACATCTGCACAAGATATTTTTACCCACAACAACGTGCATATTTTTCTAAGCAAAATACTTTTGAAGTTCACAAATAATATTAGTTGCGATCGATAGACTTTTGCAAAGCATGCACTTTTTGCGAAGGAACTTTACCATTAATTTATAAAAATGGCTGAAAATATTTATGTACTGCCGCTTCAAACAGTTATTTTTCCACAACAAAATTTTCAAACCTCACAGCAAAATAACAATTGGCCCAGCAAAAGCCTTTTTTCGGCCTTTTGTAATTCTGGAAGGTGTGGCATTGTGCTGATTGTCAAACTGGCTTTTGTTACTGTAATCTGTAGCCTACGTATCGTTTGACCTCGATACAGAGCGATCTTGTTTCATTTGTTGATGTAGCGGGACGGAGTTTTCAGTTCATGGCGCAATTACACAAGCATGGCAGTTCTATATAGAGTTGCGTGAAAATTTTGCGTAAATTTTTCGTAATTTATTTAGTGTTGATTGATTTTAGCAAAAAAAAACAGAGAAACCCTCAAGTGACTACATATAATGTTTTTGGGAGACTATTGTATCACATTTCTTTAAATATTCAAATAAAACCCTGACAAGTGCCATGGTAGAACAAAGCACAACGTCAAATATAAATATCACAGACGCGGTTCTGCACCAAGCACCGGTCATGAATGGTAAGTACAGTACTTGCATTGTGATTTGAAACTCATTTTAGCTTTTTGTTGTTCTTTATTACAATTTTCATAACTTAAAACCAGTAGTTACATTTGACCAGCGACGTTGTATCTAATGCGCACTCCTGGCCCAGTTCCCGTCAAGGTAGATTAAAAGCACTTGACGCTTTTATAACCTCGGTTCCTTTTATTTTCCTTCCCTTAAATATTTTGTTTAAATTTTCTTTCCTTTAGATATTTAAAACGTAGACTTTTTATATTTGAACGATTCTGAAACGCTGGTTTTCATAGAAAACTCATGTTTTTTACAAACGTTTGCATTATTTTTTTATTGAGACGCTTTCCGTCAAGATGAATAAATTGTAAAGATAAAGCGAAGTGAAGCTGATTTCGAGTATTAACATCATTTTAATATCTGTTCACGGTTGAGTATTGCCCAACATGCGGCATCAAGCGTGGTATTAATAGTTAGCATATCTTTGTAAACAACAAATTTAAACTGCTGTGGATTTAAATCAGTTCTAATTTCATTTTGTAGAAGAGATTGCCATCAAACAAGTTATCGACCTTCACAGCAGTTATCTTCAAAGAAATGAAGAGTTACATCTTCAAGGTGTCAATGCTCAAGATATTCCAGTCGTCCATCCGACAATCCATGAGGTCTGGTTTGACGAAAAGAACACGTCAACACCTTTTGCTGAAAAAGACGAACCCATAGATCATAGGCAACTTTACCGACATAATATTATAAAACAAATCTATTTCGATGACTTGTTGAAGCAAAAAGGCAAATTCATCAGCATCATTGGCAACGCCGGTTGTGGTAAAACTATTTTAAGCAAGAGATTAACAAAATCTTCGTCATGGCCTCAACGACTTTCCTTCCACGTAAACTTCAAGGACACAAACTATGAAAAACCATTAACACTGAGAAAATATTTACTGGACAATATAATTCCAGGTCAGAATGAAAAGGTTTACAAAGATGCCTTCAACTGGTTGAAGAAGAATGACGAAAAACTCATCTTAGTACTGGATGGGTTTGATCAAGCTGAATATACTCTTGATAAAAAGTGCCCCAAAATCAACTATGACGACTGTGTTCCTGAGAACCAATTGGTCTACAATCTTTTCCGCAGACATTTCTTTCCGAGAAGCCTGCTTGTCGTAACATCCCGTCCTCATTCAATGCTGCATCTACCGAAGCTGACGCGACCTCAAGTGACCTATGCCTTAGGAGATCTCTGTTTTGGAGACACGCGGCAATTATTCCTTGCCTTTGCTGATGCAGCTCTTTGGGACAAAGTCAAAAGTAACTTCAGCCAAATGCTTTCCATGTGTCGAAATCCCCTGATGCTGCAGATTATGATATCCAGCAACATCCATCCATCAGAAGACATTGGTGATGCATCCACCGTCACAAGGTTATTTGCAACAGTGATGGGAAACCTGACAAACAGTCGCAATTTTCAAGATGCAGAAAACTTGGTTGAGAAGCTGCGAGTTCTTGCGTTTGATGCAACAAAGAACAGAAAAGTTGCTATAACTGCTCAGCAGCTGAGAGATGCCGGAGTGGACCCAACAACTGTTCGTGATATTGTTGTGCAACTTCACGCATATAAACACCCGATGCACAAAATTTATCTTTTTAAAGGCAGCAACAGCCTTTGCTTTTGTCATCAATCATTTCAAGATCATATCACAGCGTCTTACATTGTGCATGAAATGCCTCTGGAACAATTTGTTGCTTTTGTGGAAGAATCGCTTTTTAACGATTATTGGATGATTGTTCGGCGATTTGTGAGTGGTTTTTTGTTAGATATGGAATCCAGAACTTGTTCAGGTACAAGCCTATATAAATGTGGATTGTCTATAGCATACTATCATAGCATGATAGCATCACAGCCGTTTCTTGGGTTTTCATTTTTTATTTATGTTTCCCGATAAGCCGTAACTTTATCCGGTGCAGTTCAGTGCTTTAAAAACAACCTCGACAAAAAACTTTATTCTTTTAACAAGATTTTTCTTTCCATACCATGGCTTGAATGGTTCCACATTTTTTTTCAGAAAATCTTCAGAAAAAACGGGAAATTCTAAAAACAAATCTCATTCGACATCTAAGAATCATTTCAGACGAGTTCATGAAACTTGCTCGAGGTTAGTTAAATCAGATTTTATCGTTTTACTTTTGTTTTTTGAGATATTTATGAATTTCAGCTTAATCAGTTTACATGGGCAGTAGAAATTGTCCACAGGGAAAACGGCGGTACCGGCGATAAGTGGCTAATCACTGCTTTCTTCATTTCAAAATTTAAACCCTTGTAGGTGAAGCTGAAATTTATTAGGCTGAACATGAGATTCATGAAGTGTTTCTCCCTACCAGCTTATTGTTCTGCCTTATACTTGGTACTTCCCAGAGTTTAAACAAACGCTCAAATAAACCAAATAAAGCCGAACACAAAAACATGTCTGTTGAAGCGAGATGAAACATGAATAGTAAAAATTGACGCACTCATGCCACAATATCAGTGAAGTATTGTGTACGCCGATGGTACGATGCACAGGAAACTGCTATGAGTGATCTGAATCTAGATTTGGACAAATGCAAAGACCAATAGTGGAGTGTTGTCGTCTTTAACGTTATCATTTTTCTGTTATTTGCCAGTTTCTGTTTGTTGTTGTTGTTCCAATATGCCAAACTTGATTGAAATAAGCTTCGTTCTTGATTTAATACACGCAAAGATGGTTTATTCTAAATATGCACCAGCGTTTGTTGTTGTTTTATTGATTTGTTAAGACGCTAATACTTGTTAGATGTGAAATATAAGCTACAGCAGCCGCTGTTTAACTGACGTATTTCTATATAGACCGTAACGATGCACTCGCGCACAAACTACTCGACCTTTACGCCTGCGTTGGAGAAGGAAAAGATTCGTCCATCGCGACCAAAGCAGCAGAACATTTTCCAGCAAAACTAGTGTTACCTCAGCCGATGAATTCAAATCTCGTGCCAGGTTTTTGCTTTGTTGTAAAACACGTCACAGAGCAATTGGAGCAGCTCAGTCTGTGGGGCTGTTACCTGGACGAGAATTCATTTCACCAGATCGCTTCGGCCATAAAAGAGATGAAACCAGGACAAGTAAGATATTATTGACATCAACTATTGTTGTTGGTTTATGTGATGTAACAATACCAATAGTGTAGTCCAATGTGAAGCAACAATGAATCAAACAAAAAATGTGCATTTAAATAAGCCTACATGCATTTTCCATTTACATGTTTTATTAGGCCTATTTAGGTAACTATTGATTAATAAACCGAGTTATTATTACGTGATATTACAAATATATTGCAACTATAGATTGGACGAATGCTCATCACGTATAACAATCTGCAATCATCAAACATCGATGACGTCATCGCATTGTTAAGAGTGGTGAGAGATGATCTGTGGATGTTTAATTGCTTCAGCGATACTCCTGGAGGAAAGCGATACGCAAATCAAGATGAACAAAACAAAATTCAAGAATATCTAAATGAGATTCAATCCGAGTTGAAAATCGAGGTTATTGCGGGTACCACACTCCGCGCAAAGCAGCCAAAGTGACGTCATAATGAAGCATATTGTTTCGTTGCATGCTTTTGTTTACAGTACCAGCGACACCTTTTAAATTTTAAAATAAAAACTAAAAATAATATAAAATGATCATTGTGATGTCATATTGAAGCGATGTTTCTATTAAACATTTTTCAAAGTTGGTGATTTGTTCTCACAATAATGAGGAAATGATAATTGTGACATCATAAGCGATGATTATTATCAATTTTCTTGCATTCGGTTTTTTATAAGTTTGTGCACATTTAATGTAAAAATGAAAGGTTTTAATTTCTACAAATATATAGGTTTTGTTCTGCATTAAGGCAAAAACGGAAAATGTCGTATTTTGGAAAAATATTTCTTATATTTGACTGATTTAGAGTTTATTTAAAATTGTCTCTATGAAAGAAATATTAGTAGGTATAGTATATACTATATAGTAGATATTAGCAGGTAGCGGTTCTTTTAACAGATTGAACCTGGTCCATTTCCTCGTCAGAATTTTTTGAGACTCAATGTTTTAAATCACATCCAGAAAAGATTAAATCTTTTAAGTCGTTGTATTCTTTTCAGCCTCTTCTTAATTGGAAATCGTGGAAATGTGCTCACTGAAAGTTATCGTTGACATAAGTATCTTGTGACCTTGTTACAAAGTAATCTTAACACGTCTTTCAATAATGAGGGTTTATGCATATAACGGGACAGATCAGCAACATGACAATAACAAGTTTAAAATTTCAATTGAAAACATTAGCTTGAAACGGACTTGTCACTTAGGCTATTACTATAAAAAAAACAACCAATTCATATCTCATATTGCTGCAATGGCTCACTAAACTCAAGACTAGAATTTCGGGCTAAAAATCCCATTTCATCAATTTTCAAGCACGTTTCAATCTACCTTCCGCATACGGCCTAGAGGTTGTGAACTCCATTTGCGTGGGTAATTCACAAAATGAAAAACAGTTCTGGACTTCCTGGGTTTTGACTTGTCTTTGAGAGATTTTCAAAGCATGACACAAAATTTCAACATTTTCAAGGAAATCTCAATATTCTGAGTCGAACTGGTACTTACCAGTTGGGACGGTTTGAGAGGTGTAACTTGTTTTAGCAAAATTGTAAAGTGCACAGTACAATCGTTAAAACAATGCATATTCTGTAAATTACAGTACATGGTAGCAACAAAAGCTTTTAAAAAACAGACTTTTAAATATGAAACTACATTAATCGCAAAATCAAAATGTTGAAGTAACAAAGACATAGCAGTGAGCGACAAACGTAGTCAAAGAAATCCAGTTGCACATGACACCAGACAAAGCACTTGCCCGATGAAAGAAAAACAGCTGCTGCAAAAATGTTTAACAATGAACATTAACGGTAATACAAAAATAACGAGAATTTGCTCATATTTGAGTTATTTGCACGCGGAAATGCAGAAATTATCAAAAATTCAAAATAATACAACAAAGCACAAGAATACACAAGTGCCAGCTGCTGAAGTGATTTGTAAAGCTTGAATAAAATAGAACCTTGCATTGAAAATCGAGATTTAAACCTATCTTCTGTGATGAGCAGATTTGGCTCGACCTGCTGAGAAGAACCAGGGTAGAAGGGAAACTCCAAATATGGAAGTTGCAAATAACGGGCGATGCCACATCCAGCAGAGGGCGATAGTGAGTAGGGAGAGTGAGGCGGCTAAGGTCAAGTTGAACAAGGTCACACTGAAGGTGATGACACTTCCAACTATCGGTATCCAATCAACTACGGGCATAGAAGTGAATTTAAAGATAGAATAATTTTCTTACATCACATGAAATGTTAAGAAAAAAATTCCTTATTGAATGTACTGGATATATCATTAAAGTACATTATGGTTATTTGCGGACATAAATTTCCAGTCCAACTAAAACCTATTCACTTGAGCTAGCAAATTATCAGATTTTGTTTCGTTGTTAACCATCAGTTTGGTGGCATGGTTGCTTCGAGTCAATTTACGATGTTAATTGCAGGCTATACCAATCTCTATTCTTAGGATTCGGGATGAAATTTGTAGCAAAGTTTGCCACACAAGATGGAAAGATTTATCGTGGAAATAAGTAATTCAAGCATTAAAGTAATGCAAAGTTTTTCGGTGGGTGGATGAATTGCAGTCAAATCTTTCCTGTATGTGCTATTTAAGCTGATGGCTAACACTTTATTTAATTTATAAAAATCTTAACCACAAAACAGCTAAAAATTTCCAGCCTTCATATAATTCACCGAGCGTGACGATGATCCTGGTCATGATGTTGAGGCCGAGGAACATGAGGAGGAAACCGACCAGACGTAGAAGCCAAGTCCGAGCCGTGTTCAATGCTTGTTCCGCATCAAACATTTCCTGAATGGATTTTGAGCCTCGATACAAAAACTCTACAGCTCGGCCCTTCCTCAGTGGAAATGAATGGAACTGACCGTCGCGGAACATGGCAATGATACTGACCTGTCAGAAAACCACTGATTTTGTACATCATTGCATGTTGAATTAAGAACTGTTTGTGTCAGCAACACAACAATGCAAGCACAAATATCGCCTTGGTCACTAAAAAGCACCTCCACGATGCTAAATACCTGGCTTGTAAGCAGTATAGTGAGCTGTTAAGCTTGAACATGCTTCACTTCTTGACTTGGCAACAGATATGGTCACTGGTAACGACAAGCTACCTGACAACAAATCCAAAAAACTTACCCTTTCTTGAGCTGCTACTCTTGTTGACCCTGATATCCCCGAACATTCGTAAAATATCCTTACGTCCCCCACTTCTGGTTCCCCCGGGTGGGGGCCATGGTAATAATATTTATCACGAACAACAGCATTTGACCCTGCTCTGGGTGGGGGAAGCACCACAATTGGATGGGTCCAACTGATTTTGCCGATGAGGTCTGTAGAAAGTTTCACCCCTTCAACGAAAACCTCATCAGCAACTTGAGTCCACCCTTCATAGGGGATTTCCCTAAATAGATGTAGCAAGTTGACTCATATTTTTAATTGTGGAAAACTTCAGCAATATTTGAAAAAAACCTTTACAACAAAGTGCACGGTATTTGATGGTTCGCTTTCAAACAACATGGTGAAGAACAATACTTAACGCAGTTTGTAGTCATAGCATTCAAGGCATCCAATACAAAGCTACTGGGTTAACAATTTTCTTTATAAGTGAACACAAACTTTGGGTTTTGATGTAAAAATTCTTCTGCAAAGTCTCTGCTTTTTACCAAGGTGCTCGACCACTCTGTGTTGTAGGTGTAGGTTGTTTCTTGTCGAATTTCATCGCCTTCGTCAATTTCTTTTAACGTGGAGTGCTCCACCCACTGGTACATTTCCACTTTTCGATGAAGTTTGACGCAAGGAACAGCAACACCATAGCTTGGATCACCCAAGACTAGGGTTGGATTATCCGGATAGCGGTTAACCGGTTCACCGGTTAACCGCAGGGTTTTTTTCTATCTGATATCCGGATATAAATCTGCCGGTTAACCGGTTAAAAGAGTATCGTTGCTAATGCGTTTTACACTTTTTAATAAGTTTGAACATTCTTTGTTACGTAGAGGCTGACTCCCGCTGAGCGCAATTAAACCTTTTTTCACACTTCTATTGTCTTATACCAGGGGTGGGCAACCTTTTTGAACCCGAGAGCCGCTTTGGTTGTTAAATTTTTACTGACGAGCCAAGTCATAAGAACTTATGACGTCATAAATAGTTATATCGTTTAATTTTTCCATATCTGCATTCCTCAATCGAAAAATATCATTAAATTTGAATAATTAACAACTTGTCATGAATGCTGGCCTAAATAAGGAAAAGAAAAAGAGAGAAACGTTCATAAACGGTAGTCTTGGTAGCCTATACAATTTCTTTGAAATTTTACGATTCGACTAGAAGAGCCACAAAAAACATGCCGGAGAGCCGCAGTTTGTCCACCCCTGTCTTATACTTTCAACTACGG
Organism: Clavelina lepadiformis; assembly: GCF_947623445.1. Classification (NCBI taxonomy): domain Eukaryota; kingdom Metazoa; phylum Chordata; class Ascidiacea; order Aplousobranchia; family Clavelinidae; genus Clavelina; species Clavelina lepadiformis. The sequence continues at coordinate 1,348,520 of NC_135244.1, read as the reverse complement.
TACTCGTAAAATGCACGAGTGAAATTTAGTATCACGTCACAAAGAAAGCATAATGAATGATTGAATGATGCATTGTGCTTTATAAGGAGGGCGTTGCAGAAGCAGTGAACATTAAATTTGCGTGATTTTTCTCGTACTGCGCGTGTGCGTAGATCTGCAATAAAACTGTGTAATGATTTTACAATCCATTTTTCATGCAAACCTCGTGAAATCGATTGTTTCACTTAGCAGTTATCTAACCGGTTAACCGGTTAGATAAATTCCAAATATACGGATATATCCGTTATCCGGATAGTAAAAATTATTGATATCCGAACTAACCCTACCCAAGACCTGTTTTGCAAAATTGAGTTTGACTTTCAACTAAGGTGGAAATTAAAATGTGAACATCATTTTTGGTCGAAAACCAAAAAAAACCTGTGTAACCATAAATCAATATTGATGAAATATAAAACATGAAGAAATTAAATAACATGATAATTATTATCAGCATTTGTTAACATAAGCTAGTCCAGTTACAAACATAAAAAATTAATGATCTAGAGACAGTAGTGCCATTAATTTTCGAGTGGACAGGTACAAGCATTAATTCTACAGCCTTGGTTAAAAAACAGATACATTTTTGCTCTACTATAATAATATATGACCCATCTGCTGTAATGTTTAAAATTTAATTTCTATTAAATTGTAACCTGCCCGGTCAAAGGTCAACCGCATGGGTTCGCGAAACTTTGGTTCATTAAAACAGAGTCAAACCTCAGATAAGTATCTTTTGTTGTTGAAATTTTGACTGGCGGCAAACATAGTATTTTTGATATTAAAAACCTTATTTGTGTGAAGCAGCCCAGAAACATGAACCAATCTTCCATTGGAGAGGCTTTTAGCATCAAGGTCAAGGGGAATCACTTCATTTAAAGCTTCATCAAGAATTTCCATTGTTTCAACAGAGAGACCCTGTAAGTGCACACAAACTTAGAAAGTGTCTATTGGAACGGTTTATGCTCTATTAGTCTATTGGGTCGGGTTCATATTTTACTATAAACATGGTGTAAAAACATAAATACAATTTAAAATTTACATATTCTAAATTGTACAGTTTTCATAATTTTACAAAAGTCTATAAAAGACGCTGGCAAATGAATTTACTCAGCAACCGTTTCTTAAGCAGTCTACATAAACATTATACATTATGTGCAAATCAATTTCATGGTTTTGGACTAAAAATTGTATTTTTCCCACCTCATTATAGTAAAGTAGACAAAATGATGCCAGGAACAGAACCAAGCCGACCAGTGAACCCGTACAGCTTTGGCCAACTCTCTCCAGAAAACCTGGTTTATGCCGATAAGTGACTTTGTGTGCGTCACCAGGCCCCATTCTCTTATTTTAATGCAGAACTTTAATTAAACATCATAACAGTTAGGCTATAATATTTTGGTAAAAGCTTCAAATTTAAGTAAAATGTAAACAAATTAAGGTATAGCAAAAATTTTATATTGCTTGTTTGCAGCTGCCTTACAAATTTCGGGTCTAGTATGCAAGTGCACAACCAAAGGATGGCTTTCTATACTAGACCCCAGCTTCTCAAATTATGACATCGTCTGGTTGTGCAGTTGTATACTAGACCCCAACTTTCCAGATATAATCGAACAATTTGATTGATTTGAACAATAGTACTGTATGACATTACAATACAAGGTTAAAGGCTGGCTTTGGTCAGACACCAGCCAGACTGTCCCTGGCGATGCAGTTACGACCACGCGCCACATACTTATGCGCCAGTTTCGAGTGAATATGTGGCAAGTGACGTCTTAACAGGTGACACGTCTGCCTCGTACGGTGAGTAAGGTCTTAAGATTATGCGGCACGTCATGGAGTTTACGCAATACTAATATACAGTATTATCTATTTAACAACTTATCGGCAGCTAATGATTTAAATACAGTATTGTTTAATTAATAAAGTTTTAATGTAAACCTTTTTCGTAATAACTATTTAATGGGCGGAAATTTATTATTAGCCGGTGAACAACAGTATGCAGTGAAATGCCTGCATTAAGGCAGACAGGGTAGGTAAAGTACCAAGTTGTCATACTTATACTTTATACTTGTTGTACTCTGGTCCTTCAGCATTAGAAGTCGTGGTCACACGCTGAAGGTTACGGTTAATGCATTAACTATAAATTTTTGGCAAGGAATGTTTTGAAATTTTTAAAAGGAGGCAGAGCGTTAACTAGCTTATGACAAATATGTGTTTTTTGTATTATCTTCTGTGAAGTATTGCACAACAAACATCTTCGCCATAAAGACCGCATACACTAGCGGATATTGTTACAATATGAGCGAGGACGATTGAAGATGATAACTTGTTTTGCTTCTGCTTCGATGATATGAGTTCTCATTTCTCAAACGGCGTGACAATGCTGTTTAGTTGCTTAATTCTGTCTATTCATATTACTAAATGATAAATTTCCAATTTTTATTATCAGACACAAAGGCTGACACCTTTGGGCAAAGCTTACTGAATGTTACATTGCGCAGTCGTAACAAAGGAAAGAGTGAAAGGTAAAGGAAAGATTGCAAACATTACAACAGTATTTATATGTGGCACACTAGTTCAAGCGAGGTAATTTATATGAACGCCATTAAGGAGAATTTAAGTTTGGTCAACAACTGAATTGCAAGATCCCAAAATAAAATTTCAGTATTTCCAAAACAACCTATGACTCGTGACGTAACCGTCACAAGCTTATTTACATGACTACACATTCAGCTCAAAGGGTTTTGATGCGACTTTACCATCCACGTATCGCAGCTTATTTTTAGCTTATGTTAACACAAATGACAGATATTACTTTTAACTTTTGCATATCAATGTTTTATAAATTCAGTTTCATCTCTTTCTTAATAAAGTTGTATTTTATGATATATTATGATGATATATTACGTTTATTTATGAAACATAAACAAAGTATACAAGTACGTAAAGCTTGCACAGCATAGTACGTGCAAACTGTTGCACGATTTGACCACCCAACCATCTCAACCACCCAAAAATATTAGTAGGACAAATTTACAACTTCTATAATTGTGCTAAAATTAATATGACCATAATATAATTAATGTGCGGGTTGAAGTTTCTGTTTAGGTAAAAAAGTTTAAATAGCCTATTTTAAATGTTTAACAGTTTATGCGTGATGATTTTGATTGTTCCCGATGGTGTCGCAGAATTTGTGGTCAGCACAAGGATTTTGTTTATTAACAAATTCCAAACAGTCATTGAAGTATTTTTAAAGACTACCAGATTTATTTAAATAAAATTTTAGCTGCCAGAGGTTATGACGAAACGTAGGCTACATCATACGATATTGAACCACTGCAATAAATAGGCCTATACCTTTATGCGAAGCAAATCAATTTTGTGCGCCATGCTCACCATGTTGATATGACGTCCGAGCCAAACGCTCCAAACACTTATGCTTATTGGCGCATAGGAATGTGGCGCATGGCCTTAACTGCTGTTTTAGATTTTTGTGGACAGCAGAAAATCTTTTACCTTGCTTTGTTAGGCTAACAATTAAGTTAGCGCCCAGCTGTAATATAGGCCTACAGATAATTAAAAGTAAAATCGTTTTTAAAAGAATAATTAAAATTACAATCTAGGTACAGACCTATCTTGCAATTACAGAATTAGCCTATCTCTGTATCTATAGATTTTTGCGTGTAACTGGTCAAAGCCACACAGAGACAGTTCACCACTGTTGTTTGCTTTCACTTTTATATAGTGAAGTATGTATGTAGATTGATTAATGATGAAAATTGCTTCAGAAAATGTTAAACATATAATTATGAACATCTGTTGTGAATAAGACGACAAGCTTTATGGGAAGTGGCACCAACAAAACAAGTGAGTAAACTATTTCCTGTTTTTTTGCTCCAACTCTGGTCCCACCTGACTCAGAAGAACGATTCATCCCTTTGACCCAAACTGCAGAGTACAGCCTCCAGCCAGTATTGCAGCCTCTTTCAGCAAGATCTTGGATGCGCCAAACAATTAAAAATGATAAGTCCACTGCACAAAAATGCTCTCATGCAATGGATATACGCAATACCACAGTAATGTACACAGTTTGACTTATTCAAAATTTAAATCAATTGAAAATTGAGTGCACAGAAGTTCTGTACAAGTCATTAAATGCAAAATAATGCATTTTAAGTGCGGCACTGAAGCTCATGGAAAGCAGTATTGAGTGCTCGTGTGCCAAACTCTCAGTATGGCCTATGACAGTTGACAAGTTTGCTTTTAGTGTGTTGGATAAATACACACCAATAAATTTATTGCCAAAAAGTTGTTTCTGATAATACTTATAAAATACTAATCTATAAAGTGTCAATGAACTTATCCAAAGTGTTAAAATTTCCGATTGTTATTGAAATAAAACTCCTAAAAGCTATTTGTAGTTATTAAAACAAGAAAATATAACATTTAGGTCAACATGAACAACGATGAGCAACAACCTTCAACAAGTCATCTTCCGTCGAACCAGCGAAGTGCTCAATCTCCTCCTCGATGGCCAGATGGAGACCACAGGAATCACTCCACGCACCGATACCATCCTTACCATCAGCATGATCATCCTGTTCATCAAGGTAGTTATAGTAAAGAAATACATTGTTCAGCTTGAAGTTACGCATACTTTGCATTATTGTAAGGCTGTTGTCTTGTTTTAATAATGGTAGTCATCAGAAAATTGTATTTCTTGTCGATGTGTGGTAATCATAGCTGCCTTGTTAATGGCTTGATAATGGAATCTAGTTAACTTAAAAGTTGAATGGGTTGATTAGATTGTTTCTTAAAGGTCCAATGTTCACATAATTTGCTTTTCGCAAAAATGTCCATGACAACATGCCATGTGATAATGGATGAAATCAAGACACCAAACTTTAGTAATTCCATGATATGCAAGGTGGCACACACATTCCACTATATTGTGACATTAGTTGTCTTTGTTGTTGCTGCTTGTATCAGTAATGCTAGTTGGCTTCAAGACGTGATCAGCTGATCATTTTATATTTATGCACCATTGTACCTAAATCTAAGTTAGTTATCAAACAAAGCGCTGCTAAATTAATTTGAAAGCAATTTCTGAACCTTGACTGCCGGACTTTAAGATCTTCACTTAAGACATAAGTTGAGGTGTGAAAGTGATCTTGGCAAAAGAGCTTGTGAAGTTGCTATTGTCATGGTTAGAATGTTAGAGAATAGAGAGTATAGTTGACGCAAGTGAGCTTTTGAGAAAGTTCTGTTGGCAAAGTAAATACACACTCAGAGTATGGGTACAATTAGTATTTCACACTTTTAATGCGATTTACTTTTACTAGCTTTCATTGAAATTGTACTGCAAAAAATTTATCGTACTTTAGCAAAAAGATAAAATCATATAAATGCAGTATTTAAATGAATTATATATACATTATTTCTTATACATAGCATCCACCAGCATGTATGGACATGGAAGTAACTATACTCAGCGTCAACATGAGCAACAACCTTCAACGAGTCGTTTTCCATTGAACCAACCAAGAACTCAATCTCCCTCTCAATGGCATCCAAATAGAAATCTTCTGAGTTCATCAATGATGCAACCTCAAATATATGAAGTTAGTTTTATTTTTTAAGTCCATGATTAGTAATGTTGGTCAAGTGTATACTTGATTGTAAAATATGCTGGAGTTAATGAAGTAATCTTAAATTATCCTACAATATTAGTGTTTACAAAGTGGAGTTATTAAACTTCCACTGTTTATAGCTATTCATGCGTATGCACCCTTGCATGTATAGACCAGTGTGTAGGCATAGGCATCGATTTGTTTGTTTTTGTTGAGCTTCAAAAACATTAAGTGCAAAATTTACTTGTCGAGTTTTTGTGTGTGTCATTGTATTTTTCTATTAATTTACGTCATAAAACTTTTCCGTTTTTGAAATTTGTCTTCTTCTAGAACTGGTGGTGACTGCGTTGTACATTATGTTCATTGTTGTGCTGTAATCAAGTCATTTTTTTAAAACTCGAGTCAAGTCATTTGGGAAGTTGAATTAAGTCAAGTCGAGTTAAATTACTAATTGGACCAAGTCAAGTCAAGTTAAAATTTAATGCAAGTCAAATCAAGTGATGTCATTGGCTATACCTTTTAACGATCGTCCGCAACGAAATAAGATGTCCGTAATTTAGATGGTCAATAAATTAAAAACAAGGAATGATTTGCATCAAGTTACTTTTCTAGACTCGAGTCAAGTCAAGTCATTTCAAGCATTGACTCAACTCAAGTAATTTAAAAACGTGACTCGAGTCATTATGACACTGGTTTATTGCACCCTAACATTTGTTTATTTATATTTTTTCTGAGGAAGTACAATTTTTATGTCCAAAACATGTCAAATTAACTTGTTAAATTCGATTTCTTCACTTGTTGCTCCAAATACAATCTTTTCTATAAAAATGATTTAATTTTACTGGTGCTTTAACACCTTCTTCGATGGGTAAGTTACAACTTATATTGTCAGTTTTTCTCTGACAACACTCTAACTTAGCACATAGAGCATGCAAGAAAGTTTATAATCAACATTTACTATAAACTGTCTTGCAGCGTATTTCAAGTTTTCCACCCACATACACCGGTCAACAGCAAGCAGCCCAAAGTATGATACACATGTGACATATCAAATGCTTGCAATTGTTTGGGAATTATGTCTTTTGTATCAGTTGTTTTTTATGCATCAGACCTCTATTTAATTGAAGTGCATGATAAAAGCAGCACGTAACAAATGTAATTTTGATGCTCACAATTGATGCATCAATGGTTCATTGATTGTGTCATAGAATTATTAGTTGGATGTTTTCTAAAGGATATGGTGGACAGATGCTTTCCTGGATAAATACAATATTCAGTTTAATTCAGAATCGTAACCATTAATCAATGATGACTTCCGACCTCAATTTCAGCAACGAGTATTTCAACTTAACTTAATGAAATATTTACAGCCTGGTCTAATTTCTTGTATCTTTTATCTTGAAGTGATTTGCAGTTAATAAACAAACAATCACAAAAGTTAATTTGCTGAAAATTTTTCATGGAATAGTTTTGTTTATTGTAAATTTTTAATGAAATTGCTAATCTATATACAAAGCAATCCATTCTAATATGTATATATATCATTTTTTTTTACTTTGCGTCGTTAGACCCAACCTTTGATTCAAGTCAACATCATCAGTTAAGGCAACTTGAACAACAACCATCAGATTATTTACGAATAAATCAATCTGAGCAACCTCGGCAAGAGTTAGGGCAACATCATTCACCTATTTTTTATCCTCAACAAACTAGAAGGCCTGAGTATAAAGCGCAAGGTATTAATGCTTTTTTCCCTCATTCTCACATAAGATATGGTTTTGTGTAATTTATCATAAAATTGTTATTCTGGGAATTATTCTTGTCTTTTGTCGATGTGAAAATGCTCGTTTTTGATTTCATGTCAGGCAGCACCTAATAGCTTTGTTTGATATTACATTGTAAATTTAGTTATATGATTGCAGGGTAATATTTTGCTTCTAAACTTTGTATCTATTTTCCACATTTATTATGTCACAGCAATAAGACGAAAGAATTTTTTTCAAGAAGTGATATTAGACCTGTAAATAAATGATTTTTTAATATTTATGATACTATGCCATACCATCATACTAGGTTTATACTCATACTATACATACTATACCATCATACCATAGCAAAAATGAGTTGCAAGTTTATGCTCTATTTCATGCATTTTTGCCAAAAGTTCCAAACATTCCTACCGTGTCCGATGACACATCACTTCTTCCTTTTTTAATGTTTTTTGCTTATGCTGCTAATCTGCTCATGTTTCAATCTGTTCGTTTCTGGTTTGAATACAATTATATTTCGATTTAAACTTTTCTTCTGGTTTTCTATTCTTGTCTCTAACATGATAATCAAAAAGAAAAACGACTCGGTGTAAATTAAATCAAAGTCAAATTTGTTCTTCTGTTGGCAAATTCTATTTTTTTTACTAGCAAAGAAAAATGCAACATTGTGAAAGAAACAAATAAAACTTTCATTATAATTAATCAAACAAGTAACTACCAAACATGTAACTACCAACTAACTAACTCATATTTCTTATATATAGCATCCACCAGCATGTATGGCCAAGGAAGTAACCATACTCAGCATCAACAAGAGCATCAACCTTCAATTAGTCGTTTTTCATCGGATCAGCCAAGTACTCAATCTCCTCGTCGATGGCATCCAACTAGAATTCCACTCCATCCATCAATGATGCTACCTCAACCACATCTGGTTAGTTTTATCTTTGAAATCATTGATTAAATTATTATTAATTATTATATTTATTATAATTACTAACATTGGTCATGTGTATACTTAATTGTTGATATGATTTGCTGGAATTGACGAACTAATCTTAAGTTGTTATAAAATTATAGTTTGTGATGTAAGCGTAATAAACTTCCACTGTTTATAGCTATTCATGTGTACGCAGACATCCTGGCATGTATAGACCATTGTGAAGTCATAGGCATAGATTTGTTCATGTTTGTTGAGGTTCAAAAACAAGTGAAAATTTACTTGTCGAGTTTTTGTTTTTATTTCTTTGAGGAAGTACAATTTTTATGCCCGAAACATGTCAAACTAACTTGTAAAATGTGATTTCTGCACTTGTTGCTTCAAATACAATCTTTTATATAAAATGATTTAATTCTACTTGTGTTTTAAAACCTTCTTGGATGGGTAAATTACAACTTATATTGTCAGTTTTTCTCCGACAACACTCTAACTTGGCATATACAGCATGCAAGAAAGTTTATAATGAATATTTACTATAAACTGTCTTGCAGCGTATTCCGAGTTTTCCACCCCCAATCACCGGCCAACAGCAAGCAGCCCAAAGTATGATACACGTGTGACATATCAAATGCTTGCAATTGTTTGGGAATTATGTGTTTTGTATCAGTTGTTTTTTATGAATCAGACCTCTATTTAATTGAAATGCATGATAAAAGCAGCACGTAACAAATTTAATTTTGATGCTCATAATTGGTGCATCAATGGTTCATTGATTATGTCATAGAATTATTAGTTGGATGTTTCCTAAAGGATATTGTGAACAGATGCTTTCCTGGAGAAATACAATATTCAGTTTAATTCAGAATCGTAACCATAAATCAATGATGACTTCCGACCTCAATTTCAACAACGAGTATTTCAACTTAGCTTGATGACATATTTACAGCCTGGTCTTATTTTTTATATCTTTGATCTTAAGTGATTTTAAGTTAATAAACAAACAATCACAAAAGTTAATTTGCTGAAAATTTTTCATGGAATAGTTTTGTTTATTGTAAATTTTTAAAGATAGGACTAATCTATGTACAAAGCAATCCATTCTAATATGTATATCATTTTTTTCTGTTTTTTTTTACCTTGCGTTGTTAGACTCAGCCTTTGATTCAAGTCAGCATCATCAGTTGAGGCAACTTGAACAACAACCATCAGATTATTTACGAATAAATCAACCTGAGCAACCTTGGCAAGAGTTAGGGCAACATCATTCACCTATTTTTTATCCTCAACAAACAAGAAGACCTGAGTATGAAGTGCAAGGTATTAATGCCTCTTTCTCTCATTCTTTATGTAATATGTTGGTACATTAGATATGAGTTTGAGTAATTTAACTTTAAACTGCAATTTTATTGTACTTTTGGTGACATTTTTTGTCCTTTGTCGATATATGACTTTAATAATCATCCATCCATATATCCATATAAACATCCATCTATGTATAGTTTGTTTTTATGTTTCTATATTATCTTTTTTTATATAAATTTGTGTCATTAGATTCAATCTTTGATTTGAGTCGACATCATCATCATTTGAGGCAACTTGAACAACAACCATCAGATTATTTTCGAATGAATCAACCTGAGCAACCTTGGCAAGAGTTAGGGCAACCTCATTCAACTATTATTTATCCTCAACAAACTGGAAGACGTGAGCATGAAGTGCAAGGTATCAATGCTTCTTTCCCTCATTCTCACATAAGATATGGTTTCGTGTAATTTATCATAAAATTGCCATAAGTTGCAAACATTCTAACCTTGTCCAATAATTTATACATCACTTCTTGCTTGTTTTGATGTTTTTTTGGTTGTAATGTTTTTTGCTTATGTTCTTAATCTGCTCATGTTTCAAACTTTCTGTTTCAAGTTTTAATTTAATTGTATTCTGGTTTACACTTTTATTTTGGTTTTCTAATGTTGTCTCTAACACGATAATAATCAAAAAGAATAACGACCCGATGTAAATTAAAGTATGCTTAAGTCAACTTTGTTTTTCTGCTGACAAATTCTACTTATTTACTAGACAAGAAAATGCAACACTGTGAAAGAAACAAATAAAACTTTAATTATAATTCATCAAACAAGTAACTATTTCTTATATATAGCATCCACCAGCATGCATAGACTTGGAAGTAACTATACTCAGCGTCAACATGAGCAACAACCTGCAACGAGTCGTTTTCCATTGAACCAGCCAAGAACTCAACCTCCCTCTCAATGGCATCCAAGGACAAATCCTTTGCATCCACCAATTATGCAACCTCCACCGCAGCAGGTAGAGTATTAATGGGTTTTATTTTTATTTTTGACTGTAACTAGTTACTTCACTTATAAGCGATCATAGCTATGTTAAAAGATTCGTTGTTGATAATATTTTTATTTAGCAAAACTGTTTTGTAGAATGTTCCTGGAAGTTGGATTCAGCCTTTCAGCCATCTGCATGCCCAAGGTATGATGTGTTTGTGTTGTTTTAGCTTAGATTATGTTTTTGACATTTAATGTTCTTTAATAGGCAGTAATTTATAAACAACGTGTGGTACCTGAGGATTTTTGTGGTATTGCTTTAGTTAAGGCCCACAATGGCACATGCCAGAGCTATCAGAGCAAGGTTAGCTTTGGAGATTTCTTGCAAGCAGATTTTGCTTAATAGAGCGGGCAGCAAGTTAGCTAAATTAAACAAACGTAAAATTTGCTTCCAAGTAACCTCAGAGTAGTTGCAGCCTATTGCTAAATTCTGTCTAATGGTTCATGATAAGTTAGGAATGTATTTTGGTGTGTTAAAGCTGTTAAAATATTGCAAATGAACTTACACTTTTGACTTACACCTATGTTTCACTTTTCTACTCACCCTACCCTTTCAAAGCTACCAGTTCTTAGTAAACCAAAACTATGTCACTGATATAACTTGATATATGGTGAAAAAGATAAAACTGAATGAAATGTGTAACATGTGCTACAGTAGTAACTTTTTGGCGAAATTTCCTTAAACCAGTTATGGTCTACACTCTACAGTAGGTACAACTCAAATTGTTTGTTGCTAATATGTTATAAGATTTGACCGAACTCATCATTGTAACTGGATTTATTTTCTCTTTCCTAGAACCTAACTATAGCGCTCATCCACATGAAAAACAAAACCAATTTCAACCTTTGAAGTTTCAATCATATCAACTGCCTTCAAGCTTTTCACATCCTCAAAACTGTGTTCCACGGATTCCGCATCTTCAAGGATTTTCTTCAATGGTTAGTTATCAACCAGGATAAGAGCAACACTAAATTATTTCACTAAAGTTCAACAAAATTTTTAATGATTTGTGGCTTTGAATTTTTTAAAGAGTAACAATTTTACTTCACTTTGATGTTTCAGGCATTTTTGCCACACGAAGCTTACAGATATGACGCCGTGGCTTCTCAGCTTTTCCAGCCAGGGCCGCAATCTGAGGTAGCATTAATAATGCTGCATTAATATAATGCTGCATTATATTTCAGTGTGATTTATTCAAGTTTTTTTAAATTACAGCATTAAGCGTAGTTATTATCCACAATTGTTCACATCATTATTCATATCCCAGGCCGCTACAGCTTTATGTTGCAAATGGTACATGACCATGCATGACCTTTGCACCCTTTCATCTATGATGTCATATTTAAAATTTTCATCTGCAAATTTATGACTCTTTTTAGACAAGGCATCGTGCAGAAAGCAAGCCATCAAATTATCAAAGCACAAATATGCAATCATCAAATTACTCCAATCTTGTTAGTGACAACCAGATACAAGACTCAAATCTTATACAAGGTAAAAAGTGAAATAAAGACATTTTCAATTTTGTTTTCTGCATAAAGCGTTTTCAAATCTTTGATGGCACATGAGTCCTTATTTTGTAAATTGGTTTGATTTAGGTATCCACGGAAATGTCAATATCAAACAAAACCAATATAATGTTACACAACAACACCAACATGATGAAGTGGTCGTAAGCGATGAAGATGGTATGTTTCAGTAGTTTGCTTCATTTTTAAATTTGCAAGTATGTGGCAGAAGGTAACGATTAATGGAAACGTGGAGAATTGTTTATTTTGCATAAGTTGATCTTTACAACAGCACTTTGCCAACAAACACTTCTCTTTTTAACTCGTTTGGGCTTAAATGGTGGTTGTTGCAACACAATGTAAAACAGCAACGATATAAAAGCAATAACATGCTTGATGACTAAGATGTAGATCTAGGATGGTAACAGTGGTGGACTAGCTTAGGAGTTGGCATCAACTCTAAATACTGAGCTCAGTGAAGTTTAGCTGAGCAACTACCATTACCAGTATAAATATATTAACAAAATACTATACAAACATCAAGAGTAATTAGAATTTTTGTATAGATACGTTACTTTTAATAACAAAATCTTGTCGTACCTGGATGCCATTACAATCAACAAACTGTGTTTTGAAATTACAACAAAAAGTTTGCTCTGTTCTTACTGTTTATCATGCCGTTAACCAGTTAGCTGAAACACAAATATCTGGACAGTAAATATTATGGATATCTGAACTACCTCTACTTAAGACTAGGCTGGCACCAACCCTAAAGACTGATCCTGATAAAGAATAAAAACTGATAAAGCTGTAGCTAAAGTTAGCTGTAGCTAAGCATCTACCATTGCCCTTATTAATACATCAACTGTAAGGCAGGTAAGGCTTTACATAAGATATTCCTGTTGCTGGTATCCACTTAGTACACATCAGCTTAATCTATTTTTGTCACCCACATAAAACCACCTATTCATGCTTGATACAAACACCTGAGTCATGAATATTGTTTGCACATACTGTAGTGACATCATAATTTCCAACATGTATGTCATATGCTGATTCTGTGTGTTACGGCATTATTTCTGGCAATAACTGTTTGCTAACTAAGTGTCATATAAAAATCTGTCCGTTAAACTTCTTGCAACTACTTTTTGCTTAAGATCAATTTCAAATTTGGACTTTCACCCACTTGACCCAGGGTTTTGTTATTATGTGTGTCATTTTGCTGTTTTTGTATGTCAGTCATGAAGACAAATCATGTGTGATACAGTTTTTTATATTTTTAGGGAAAAAAGCCATCGCCGAAGTGCTTAAATGTCAAGAGAGGTATCTGGAACGTGAAGGAGATTTGCATTTCCAAGGCAGCGGACTTTGCCAAGACAACATCCCAATTGTCCATCCAAGCATCACTGAAATAAATTTTTACGGTGGAGAACTGGCTAAAAAAGTAGAAAAATATGAACCATCTTCAATCAACGACTCTAAAGATTTTCATCGTGCGGGAAATACTAAATTCAAAGATATCTTAAGAAATTCTGGTACGTCACGTTTGATATCTATTGTGGGAATCCCAGGTGCTGGAAAAACAATCCTGAGCAAAAGACTTGTGAGAAGCGGAAACAAAAAAACTGACCGTGTCTGGTTCCACAAGAAGTTTATGAACATGGATTATAAATCAGAGAAGCTGACAGTGAGGGAGTTGTTTTTTGACAAAAGCTACCCAGAACTTGATAAGAAGACCTCCTTCAATGCTTTTGCTTGGGTCAAGAAGAATGGCCATAAATGTACATTTGTGTTTGACGGCCTTGACCAAGCAGAGTTTAAATTAAATGAAAAGCCTCCGGAACAGGACTACGACACTCCATGTAAAGTGGAAGATCTGTTCAGTAATTTGTGCTGCGGACACTACCTATCAAGATCTGATATAATTATAACGTCACGGCCACATTCACTTTTATTTCTAACACAAAACATGAGACCTGTTACAACTTACCAATTGGATGACTTGGCATTTCATGACATGAAAACACTTTTTTGGGCATATGCTGGCGGAGATGCTGATGAGTTATGGAGGAAACTTAATAGTGAAGCTCGCCATTTGCTCCGTCTTTGTCGCAATCCACTTCTTCTTCAACTTGTCATATCAGCCGGACTTGATCCATCTTCAAAGGTTGGGGAAATGTTTACCTTAACAAGACTTTTTGAAAGTCTTAAAGACAACTTGAAATACTCTAAAAATGTGCAGGATGTTGAAATTTTGATGTCAAAGGAACTTTTGCGAAGCATTGCAAAACTGGCGTATCGAGCCACCAGCAAAGGAACAGTCGTCATTACTGTCGATCAACTCAAAGATGTTGGACTAGATCCCAGCAAGGTCCATGACATCATAGTTCAGTTGTTTACCTGCAAAGATTTCACCAATTGCTTCAGAGTATTTGATGGAAACACAAGGCTCTACTTCAGTCATCAAAGTTTTCAGGAATATTTTGCTGCTTACCACATTGTATACAACATGATGAAAGATGAGTTTGAAAAATTTGTGGAGGAAAGGTTGTTTAAAGACCACTGGGCTGTTGTAAGAAGATTTGTTTGTGGTTTTCTACTTGATTTGGAAGCTAATTCTAAAACAGGTATTTGGTTGTTTTTGCATAGTCCCTAAATGAGAATAATTAATAACATAGCCTAGTTTGTTTATTGGTTTAGAGAGTAACATGATTAGTTTTGTATGTTGATGTATTTTGACTTATGTTGGCCACCCACCTGACTTTCATATCTTCATTTTCTCATTGGTCAATAATATGTCTTTACTTCATTTTATTCTTTCTTGGCATTATTTGTTTAAGTGCAAATTGTGCAACCCTAAAAATTAATCTGTAGCTAACACTTTATTGTGTGCGCATATCCATATATATATATATATATGTGCATATATCTATCACAATTTCGTTCTGAATCGTGCCATGGTTGCAGGGAAGTATCTGGCGAGTTGCATTGTGGGATAAATTTTAACTGTCACGAGAAGTATTTGTATACACCGTTTTTATATCAGTCACGTTTTATTCGTTTTTATTCACATCATCACGTTGTTCGCATTGTCACCGTCACGTTTTATACATCGATTTATCCGCGTTGTATTGTCTCTTTGTACATGTTCACATGCTGCTGTGTTTTAGTTGTTTATGTTCTTTTACTTGTTCTTGTACACCTGTTTTTATCAAATCTCTTGTGACGTCTCACGTAGTTACCCCAAGGGCTAAATTAGTATCGTGTTTTACGTTCCACGTTGATTCCTTCATCGCATGGAATTTGTTCGGTGTAGTACTGTGCTCGGCTGGGCGACGGTGGTGGGCAGTAACGTTTGGGTGATATAGCAGAAGGACGTATGTTTTTACCTAAGAGATATGCCATTAAATGTGAATAAAGAAGACAGAGCTAACTGACTAGCCGTTAAGCGGGAAGATTCCTGGTAAAGAAAGTTTTGGTTACAATTGGCGAGCGCGCCAGGATCCCGCAGTCAAAAAGGTATCAAGGTATTGTTCAACAGTATGGCTTTTAATGTGACGTTACCTCCACCGAGATATAAGTCCAATGAAGACTTTCAAGACTTTCTCAAAGTTTTTAACTCTTACTGCGCCAGCATTAGGGCAAATCAAGATTTTAAGAAACACCTCCTCATTGAAAGTTTCGATAAGGACTTTGTCTGGGAAATTCAAGGGAAAGATACCTCCATCTACGACTTAGAATTCGACGAGTTGGTGGAAAGGGCCTCAGGAGCAGGGCGATCAAAGGCGGAAATCAGCAGATTGAAAAACAGCCTTTTGGATAGGGTACAAGAACCGGACGAATCTACACGATCATTCGTCTACGCTTTGCGGAAGCAGGGTGACATGGCATATGCCAGTGCAGATCAAGCACCTGTAAAAAATGAGGTACTCTACTTGGTATTGATCCGGGGTTTGAGAAACCGCAAAATATCGGAAACCTTAGTCGCAGACCTAGAGATCGGCAGAGTCTTCTTCACTACCAGCGCCCGAGCCATTGCCCTGGACGTCTCGGAAAAGACTCCGTGTTCAGACGTGTTCACTGTCGCTCGACCTTCACATGGAGACGAAAGCCGCCAGGACGAAGCGACTGTCTTGATGAAGAATGAACTTGCTAAGATAAGTGGCGAGATAAAGTTGTTTAATGACAATATTCAAGGCCGGATTTCCAGTATTGACGAAACTGTGTCTTCAGTGAAAACACAAATGAACACTTTACAACGAGACGTGGATCGCCTCCATTGGAAACCACGCGCACCGGGTCCGTCTGAAGGAAGAAATCAATGATACCGAAACCGTAAGTCCCCTCCCGATAAAACATGTAGGGTCCGAAACGACCCACGTTCAAATACAAATCCGTCTAAATATGATTCATTTAGGCGAAATCGTCCAAACCGTCAAAACCTAGCTACGAATCACAACCCTCAGACTAACGCATTTGATGTAAACAGATCAAAGTTAAGTTGGAATCGATCCCGTCCGACTGCTCCAGCCAACGCAACACCCGCTCAACAACAATACCGGAAAAGGTTATGCAAGTATGTCAATGTGATGTTGTGTTCTATGCCCATTTGTGCTCTGGTAGACACGGGAGCCAGTGTATCACTCATGTCTAAAACTTTGTTCGATAAAGTTTCGTCAGAAAATCCGGGTACTACACTAGGCCCCACGTTAGATACACAGTTAACAACGGCTAGCGGGACGGCCCTACAGGTGTTAGGCCTTGTCACTCTGTCAGTGCAAGTGGCCGGTTTGATCACAGAGTACGAAATCTACGTCGTTTATCGACTCACAGAAGATTTCATCATTGGGTTAGATTTTGTTCAGCATCACCAATGCCGGATCTGCTACAAAGACAAAATTCTAGAAGCCGGATCGTCGTCAACACCCCTGCTCGATGGGAAAGTGACCTTACAGCGAAACGAGGTTTATATCGTAGAAGACCTGATCGTCCCCGCTTCCACTGAGGTGTGTACTTTCGGCATATTTTGTATGGATCCGATGCTTAAGATGCCCGACGTTGAGTTTCCGGCACTAGTCGAAGGTAATCTCCGATTGAATGATAAATATGGGGTACTAGCGGGTAATTACCTCACGCAAGTTCATAACGGAAAGGTCCCCATTCGATTGGCTAATTTCAGTGATGACGAAGTCAGATTAGTCAACGGAACCAGGGTCGCCACCCTACACCCAGTCTCTGTATTCGGCGGAGGTGATGTTTACCAGCCCGGCACGTGCGCTTTAGTTTCGAGATTAAATTCCACGTGTAACTGCAATAATAACCGATGCATTGTGAACTCCGACCAAAGATGCTCCGTGGCGTCGGTAGAAGAACATCGTTTTAAACCCCAGCGTGATCACTTGCAAGCTATTGAAGAAGGCGTAGATTTAGGGACGAAGCTGTCTAAGAGTGAACGTCGCGAAGTACTCAATTTATTAGCGAAGCATTGGAAGTGTTTTTCGACCAGTCAGTTCGATCTAGGTAAAACCGACTTGATAGAACACCATGTCAACATTGGGACTAACGCCCCTGTGAGACAACCGCATCGTCGAATACCCCCTCGAGACAAGCGCCAGGTGGAAGAAATCCTCACGGAAATGGAGAAGCAAGGCTTGATTCGCACATCCACATCCCCTTGGTCCAGCGCCATTGTTCTTGTACGAAAAATATCGGGCGAGTTGAGGTTTTGTGTTGATTACAGGCGCGTGAATGACCTGATGAAAAAAAACAGTTTCCCAATCCCACGTGTCGACGAGAGCCTGGACGAATTGTCGAGTAACATTTATTTTTCTACCCTGGATCTGCGTTCAGGGTATTGGCAAATACTCATGAATCACAGGTCCCGCGAGGTTACTGCTTTTACCACCCACATGGGGTTATATGAATGGAACGTTATGCCGATGGGTCTCAGCAATTCGGCAGCTACATTTCAACGATTGATGCACATCGTTCTAAATGGATTGGAGTGGCGCGGCGCTTTAGCGTATTTAGACGATGTAATAGTGTATGGTCGCACATTCGGGGAGCACATGTCTCGTTTAAGCGACGTTTTAAGCCGACTGGAAGAAGCCGGTTTGACACTGAAACCGTCCAAATGCTCTCTTTTTCGGGAGTCGGTGAAGTTTTTAGGGCATGAAATTTCTAAGAAAGGCGTGATGTGTGACGCCGAGAAAGTAGAGGCAGACGCGAATTGGCCGATACCTCGTACCGTGAAACACGTTCGACAGTTTGTGGGTCTGACATCATATTATAGGAAGTTTATTCCCAATTATGCCAAAATTGCCTCACCGTTGCACAAGCTCACCGAGAAGAACAAGACGTTTCAGTGGACCGAAGAGCATCAGAACGCCTTTGCAGAGATTGCCCCCGCTTTGAGATGGCTACAGTTGGGGAAAAGACCTCTGTACAAACACGTTAAAAACTTGTCAAGAATGACTAAGCATCTATGGGCCCAATTTGGAAGTTTACACACTTTTGACGGCCCCGTCTATTGGGCAAATAGTAATCGCAGTTTACCGGGAACACACTGTTATCGACTTATAACTCCGGAACCTATGCGTTTGTCTGTCTTACAGTCACTACACGATTGCGTTCTTGGCGGGGCTCATTTAGGGTTGACGAAAACTTGCCACAAAGTAGAAGAAAAATTTTATTGGCCTGGTTGGAGACAGGACACCGAAAAATATTGCCGAAACTGCGATGTATGTCAAAGGAACAAGAAACCGCCGGCCGAGCCAAGGGCGAGGTTGGTTCCGTCCACGGAAGATAGGGCAATGCAGAGAGTAGAAATAGACGTCGTGGGACCCCTACCTATGACATCATCAGGTTTTCAATACATCTTGGTGGCGTGCGATTTATTTACCAAGTATGTAAGGGCCTGGCCCATGCGCAGTCAAACAGCAAAAACCACAGCGGATGTCTTGTTCCACCGATGGTTCACAGTCCATGGTGTACCAGATGTTATCCACAGCGACCGGGGTGGGAATTTTGAGAGCGAGGTCTTCAAAGAACTATTACGATTGATGGGTTGTTCGAAAACAAGGACCACAAGTTATCATCCACAAGGAAACGGGGGAGTTGAGAGAAACAACAAGACTATCATCACCATGTTACGAAACTACGTACAGGAGGATCAACGTAGTTGGGATCAAGCTTTGTCAGCCGTCGTAGCGGCCTATAACGCGAGCGTCCACGACAGCACAGGTGTATCGCCGCATTTCTTATTAACTGGTCGTACGCTTCGTTTACCTGCGGATTTATTGGGTACACCGACCGGTGGTGTGCTGAAAACGTCGGTTATTCAAGATTTACAAACGCGGTTAAAGATTGCAGAAAAGACGGTGCGGGAAACTCAACGGAAACAACGAGCGAAGATGGCAGACCTCTACGACCAACGACAAAGGGGGCTACCAATTGAAGTGGGGAAAGAAGTATGGCTGAAAGACCCAGTGGTCCCACAGGGAGAATATCGCAAATTTCATCTTCCTTAGAAGGGCCCTTTCACGGTAGTGAACGCGCGACATCCCACTTATACTATCAAAGATAAAGCCGGCAAAGAGCAAACGGTCCATTTTAACAGAATGAAATTAAGGGTTCATAGTGATGACAAGCGTGACAATCAACTCCCGTACGATCATGTTCCGGATAATTGCTTTAACCACTGTTCTCCTTTTGAAGGTTTGGTGTTCATACCACTAAATTCAACGGATACCGCCGCCGGAGAACCCGAGGCTACATCAATCAACACGAGCGCGACTGAGCGATTATCCAGTAATCAAGGACCAGAAGACTCGGCAGTTGGGCAACTCAGGATCACAGAAGAGGGCAATAACGAGACAATGGAGACAAGCCAACCTGCCCTCGAAGAGAACGGCCCCATTCCCAGCGAGACCACTTCGGCCATGACGGAAAGAAACCTACCGCCACGGCGAGCTCGAAGACAAACACGTTTTTACCCGGATATTGAATAACTTTTCCGGGGACGAAAAAGAACTGAACGGGGGGGCGATGTCACGAGAAGTATTTGTATACACCGTTTTTATATCAGTCACGTTTTATTCGTTTTTATTCACATCATCACGTTGTTCGCATTGTCACCGTCACGTTTTATACATCGATTTATCCGCGTTGTATTGTCTCTTTGTACATGTTCACATGCTGCTGTGTTTTAGTTGTTTATGTTCTTTTACTTGTTCTTGTATACCTGTTTTTATCAAATCTCTTGTGACGTCTCACGTAGTTACCCCAAGGGCTAAATTAGTATCGTGTTTTACGTTCCACGTTGATTCCTTCATCGCATGGAATTTGTTCGGTGTAGTACTGTGCTCGGCTGGGCGACGGTGGTGGGCAGTAACGTTTGGGTGATATAGCAGAAGGACGTATGTTTTTACCTAAGAGATATGCCATTAAATGTGAATAAAGAAGACAGAGCTAATTGACTAGCCGTTAAGCGGGAAGATTCCTGGTAAAGAAGGTTTTGGTTACAAAACTACGTATTAAATACTTTATTTTAAGTATAACTTGTTTTAGCGATGAACATGTTTTTTTACTGTATTTTATTGTACTGTTCTTTTTATATATTTTCATGCATGTCCCAACTTATGTATAGTGAAGTGCTCTACTTTTTCTTTGTTTTTATCTTCATATAATCCAAAATTTTTGACACAGTGCAATAGTAGATCCAGCCAATGCTTGTTGGGTAATAATGCAATATTACAATGTGCTTTGTAAATGTATTACATTTCTATGAGAACTTTTTGTTAAACCTTTTAATCTAGTGATGCGTGTAACAAGCATTTTGCAGATTTGTTTTGATACTTGCTACAGACACTTCTTGGTTAATTTGTTGGAAAATTTGCTATTTTTGTAATTTTTTTAAAGGAAATCTTAAATGGCAAGCATCTCAAAACTTCAATTACTGGCAGTGTCCAATTATCTCTGACTTGTTTTATTGTTTTTTATTTCTGGTCACCTATGATTAGATTCCGCAATATTAGCTGTTTTTACCATGAAATCGATGTTAGTTGTTGTATTTTAGTTGTTTATTTCGTTGATGTTCTGCTTCATCGCTTTAATACTTTTACTTTGCTCAAATACTTTATTTCTACTTGCTTGGAACTGAATAGTTTCGCCATTATCATGCCACCATTGCCATTTATTTATTTATTTCTAAGCAAAGTCGGCAAATTTCCAGCCCTATTATGGTTGTGACTTTGTTTATATTGTGTCTATTTTATGTCGGACTAACAGTTGTTTGGCTACTGATGTGTGATAATTTGTAACATGTGTGTTTAGCTTGAAAAGTGTTTGTTATTTGTTTTTAGATCTTGAAGAGAAAACGGAAATTTTGAAGACAAATCTTATTCAACAGTTAACGATCAGTTCAGAAGGTGTCAACAATTTTAACAGCAACCTTACAACAGGTACTTCAATACTTGATAGCACTAAGTTAAATCATTTTATCAAGGCAATAAAACTAATTCTATGGAAAATGACAGTATTGGAAGTTTTATGATGGTAGGTATTTACCTTCTTTTACTTCAAGATCTTGAGTTTTTGTTTGAGAATTTTCCCAGATTTTTGACACAAAATGTGGCATTTTACTAACTTCTGTTCTTTCATATATATTCCTGATGCTACAAGAGTCTTAATTTTTTTAGTTTTCCTCTTCGTTTCTGCCTGTGTTGAGCTTGTCGTGCTCTTTTATTGAGTTTGGCAGTGAGAGGCCAAGTTGCATACAGTGTTGATAGAAGAGCAACACGTCTGTATGCGTTGACCAACTGCTGTGAGGTTGTCTTGCCAGTCTATATCTGGCTTTAAATTGTCATTATTTGGTAATGATGGAGCCTAGATATTTGAAAGAAGACACAAACTCCACATCGATATGATCGATGCAGATTGATTGTGGGTCAGAGCCTTCACCTTATTACCCACATACATCCATTCTTCCAGCAAGTTGTGGACTCATGTTCCATGTTAGTCACAATACTGACAGTGTCTTTTATCAGGACGAAGCTAGTGTAGGATTCTTCTTTTTCCTTGCTGAGGTTTTTAAAGGTTGATTTTGACTCTAACGTAGAACATTTTGATGACAAAGTGCCGTAAGGAACCTTTTCCTTAATTTAGATGCTTGCACTCAAATCCTCATCGTTGTTTGAGCCGGATGTTATTCAGCCTCCCAGGTTAGATGTTGGGACATGAGTTGAGCAGCTACTGCGTCGTGCTCTTATCCAAAACTTGCAGGCCATGTATTCCGTGGGATACGAGGTAGATAGAGCAATTGGATATAACATGGTCTACGGTTGACAACCTCGCACTACACTCACAACCTACAGAATTTGCCACTCCCCATCTGTACATAGTTGAGAAGGAGCACTCCTCACTGGTTCGCTGGTGATTAAGCCGTCCCCAGAGAATTCTGGTTAGCAGAACTTCAATGGACTAGGCGCGGGCGTTAGTGATGAAATTTCAAGAGTTTTCTGCTGTTCTACATTTGATTTGTGGTTCGCTCAGCGAACAGCGCTGATGACTTTGTTTGAACCCAACTATAGAGCGTCTGGGAAAAATACAAAACTATGTATAAAGCTCACAAGCACAAAAACAAAATTTTCAAAATGTTTTCATCGAGAGCAGATTTGCCAGGCAGATTTAGTGGTTTTGGATGTTTACGGTTTGCTTTATACTGTGATGCCAACATTTTGAGTTTTTAGTACATGGGTAGACTTACAGCTCAGTATGTAAACGTTTCTTTCTGTTGGTACTAACGTGTATTGGATGGTTTGTAAGAATTAGTTGAATAATAATAAGTAAGAATAATTAACCGTGGTTGCCCCTCAAGCCAATATTTTGTTGCTTTTTCCTGAGTGGCAACTCAAAAGATATGTTTGAGCGGTTTTATTTTTATCTCTGCAAAGACATTTATGTCTTCCAGTGTAAATGATTTATTCATTTTGTGTAATCGAGCCCCCAGTATTGAAACGGCACACATTTTTTAATCCTGTCACTTGTCAACATTGAGATAATTTAATGCTTATCTTTAATTCTGAAATTAGATAAATCTACTGCATACCAATTTTCCTTATGAATTTAATACTAGCCCATAAGCTTACTATGAGCAACCTTTATTATGAGCCAATCATGACAGCTTCTGAAATTAGCCATCTCTAGGTATTTGTCATTTTAATTTGTTAGCCTCTAGCCCAGTGGCTGCTTTTAGCTTTTAGCCGTTATTCCAGTTTTTTTTTAACTAGTTTTGTTTAAATTTTGTTTTTATTTGAAGCTTACTTGAGTTTTGTTCTAAATATTCATCTGCAGTTGTAAATATTTTATTAAATTGTTAAAACTCTAAAATTTATTTCATACAACAGCAGCTGGTTGATCATTGTGTTATGTTTATATATTGTAGCTGAAGACCACGCACCCAGACTACTCGACTTGTACGCCTGCGTTGGAGAAGGAAAAGATTCGTCCATCGCAACCAAAGCAGCAGAGCATTTTCCAACAACAATCCAATTACCGCAGCCGATAAATTCAAACCTGGTCCCTGGGTTCTGCTTCGTCATGAAACACGTCACAAAGCAATTGGATGTACTAAGTCTGGCCGGCTGTTCCCTGGATGCGAATTCATTTCACGAGATCGCATCGGTCATAAAAAAGATGAAACCAGGACAAGTAAGATGTTGTTTACATGAGTTACTTATTTCCGTTTTGTCTATATGTCATAATAATACCTATTTTGACATCTAAAATGAAGTAATAATGAGCTAAACGATGCGGGATTAAATAGGCCTATTTTAAATTGCTTATTAATGAAATAGTATCATACCAAGTTATAGTTGACACGTGATGTAATTAACGACGCTGTGATTAACTTGAAATATTATTAGAAACAAACATAACGAATCATCTGAATCTACAACTTTGGTCGGTACCACAAATGAAAAATATTTTCCGTACTTTTGTATATAAACCACGCACATAGTATGTTATAATAAGATAGAATCTGTGCATCGACGTCATTAGCACTGAGTTGAACCGAGATAGACCAAGTTATAGTTGACGTCATCACAAATATTTCAACTCTAGATTGGAGAGATAGATATCGGTGTTAACCTTCTGCAACCATCGAACACCGATGACGTCATCGGGTTGTTGAGAGTCGTGAGGGATGAGAATGTTCATTTTGGCATCAGACTTCTCTCACAGAAGTGAATCCGGATGAACGAGACAAACTCCAAGAAGCGCTAAATCAGGGATGTCCAACCTTTTATTAAAGTGGGCCGCATTGTCACTTGAAATAATTCACTGGGCCGCACGAACCTATTAAATTTCAAGAAAAATGGGTACATAAAGTGCATACTTTTGGAGTGAAAATGACTAACGGGCCGCAGGTTGGGCATCCCTGCGCTAAATGATGTGTGTCTTGGCATCTTACTTCGCTCACGACAATTTCATTTCAGTTTTTTGAAAGTTGCGACACAACCGCTTAAATTAAACAAAAACTAAACCAAGGTGAAAAGAAGGATCATTGTGATGTCATAACTAAGCCATGTTTCCAAAATTGAATTGAAGTTTTTTAAATTTATTGGTACGATTTTTTGTCAATTTGTTTTTAGCTTTGTTGTTGTTGTTTTGATAGTGAGTACAATGTTCATGGTCACGTCATAATAAAAGAATATTGATTTTCTTGAGTTGGTGCTTCATCAATAGAAATGTTTATAATATTTTTAAAGAAAGCTCAAGTAATGGGTAGGCCAAGCAGACTTTTTCAAAATATGTAAATTGGTCATTCGCATCATATATGTTTGGCCATCGTCACTCAGGGAACGAAAAATATAATGCTAACCATTATTAGGTAGAAAAATCACACAATGACGGGAAAAAGTAGCAAAGCCCAAAGGCTTAAAACGTGCAAGAATGACATAAACACATGATAAAGACTATCAATGGTTAGCACGGCCACTAAACCCAATATGCACGTAACAATAAAACAAACGAAAACAATAATAATTGTTACAAATAAAGTTGGACACTGATGCAGCAAGGTAATTAAAAGCTGATGGCATAAATACAGTAACTTGGTAACAATCAACAATAAGTGCAGCTGGATGGTGAAAGAAACCCCGTTCCAAGGATTGTAATCCGGTTTCCGTGGCCAAGGAGAGGGCACGATAGTAGGCCCCATGTTACAATAAACTTATTCGATTGCACATGTCTGCAATGAAATACTGAGAACTTATAGCCCTCAGAAGTCCAATACAAGGTAATAAAGCGAAACGTCACACTAACATAAGAACTAAAAAAGAAAACATACACACATAATGAGCCATTGGAAGAACACGTCAGGGAGCAAATCAGTTTAAAAATGAAGACGCTCATGGAGCAAAAATGATGAAACCGGATCAGATCAGTAATCTCAGGATGACTTTGTTGAGAATCCAGGCTTTGATTGATTGGAATCTCACCGTGATTGGTGCGGATGACGACCCTTGGAGTGTGGAGCGGTCCTTGAACTTCTTGGTATGTTTTACTGAGTCAGGTAACGTAGCAGTTTTGCACCAAAAATCTCAGGGATTGTTTGGTCGCATTGTTTCAACAAACAGGCAGAAAGATATTATTTTTACCTCTTGTTTCTTGTACCTATAGAATGAGTAGTTATTCCCAGAACATTGTTAGAAATTGGTGGCAAGAGCACATTTAAATATTTATCTGTGATTGTGCAGGTTTCTAGTAAAAAATGTCATTTCCCATGTACTTGTCTACTTGATAACTTTTAGATGTTTGGCAGGTACTGGGTCTCTGCTGCCAGAAACGGTGGTTATTTTATAGCAAGCTGATGTTTCCGGATTTATTACAAAATAATTGTTCGATGGTTTTTTATTTGGTGGGTAAAGTAACAGTGATTATGGGTGTTGAAATATTTTCCGGAGTTGAGTTTGTTGGAGTTTGAAATCCTGACTCCCATCCATGTGGTCGATATACCGGAAAGGTGTTTGAGGCGATTTGTGAACAGAGGCAGGTTAAGGATCGCCGGTGCCTTGGAACAACCTTAAGTTGTGGAGCTTCATTTCCACCATGTGACGTCTATTCAGGCACGTTGAAACAGTGGCGTGGTTTTTGGCCTCCATGTGCCGAAGCAAAAAATGCCGCCCCAATTTGCACTACCGAATTTTGACTTATATTCAAAGCGGGCCAAAAGTGTTTAAAAGTTGGTTCGTAAATTCCTGCATTGGCCTATCCCGCCCAATTTTTTTGGTTTGGTTCTTACAACTGAAAAATGCTTTAAAGTACCTAAAAATGACAAAATTTATTGTCATATTTACCTGTAACATAGCTCAGCAGCTTATGATGCAGGTTACAATTTTGAAACGCCGTATACAAAGATGACACGCTTGTCATACAGTATGTTTTCTATTGTATTTGTATATTTCAATTTCAAAGTAGCATCAACTTACGATTTGCGATGGTGGATAATTTCTTGTAACTTAATTGTAATGATGGTTGCATGGTTGTGTAAAATATTAAATTCTACAATTATTTGAGTGTTTACAGAAAAGTTTCAAAGAAAGTCGCTAATCGCCTTGTTGGGTCGTCTGTGGCCATTTTCCTCAACTTCGTCTATAATGACATCACATTTGCTCATAATGACACTTTTTCTTAATCACTATGAGCGACTTATACTGTAGGATCCATTTAATATGACGTAAGAAAATCATTCTATCTTTGAACCGATTTTCAAAGCTATGGTTGATTGGATACCGGTAGTTGGAAATGTCGTGACCTTGTTCCACTTGAACTTGGCCACCTCACTCTCCCTACGCACTATCGCCCACTGCTGGATGTGGCATCGCCTTTTATTCGCGACTTCCATATTTGGAGTTTCCCTTCTACCCTGGTTCTTCTCAGCAGGTCGAGCTAATTCTGCTCATCACAGAAGATAGGTTTAAATCTCGAGTTTCAATGCAAGGTTCTATTTTATTCAAGTTTTGCAAAACACTTTAGCAGCTGGCACTTGTGTATTCTTGTACTTTGTTGTATTATTTTGATAATCTGCTGCATTTCTACTTGCAATGGTGCAAATAACTCTTTAGTTATGAGTTATGACCGAATTAACATTATTTTTGATTTCTATGCTGTTTCACGCAACAGTGTCATTTAATCGGGTATATGTTTAGTTTCGCGTGTCAGAGCCGGTCTGCCTTCGTTTATCGACCAAGTTCATGCGTTTCTGTCACCAGCATTTTTGTTTCTTTTACAAAACGTCATTTTATATTTAACAAAATATTATTTATAAAATTTTGTTCTTTTAATCCAATTCACAGAACTCCAATATTTTAATGAACATCGAGTGCAAACACATTTAAACAGACCTGGCATACACGGTGAACTGAACAGACAGTTGTAAATAATCGTATTAATCGTATTGTCTTTAATTGCACAGCTTTAAGAGACAAAAACTAAACTAAGCTGCAACACAACAAGTAAAATTAAACAAAAGCATAAAAAGGAAACTGATAATCTTAAAATGGTGAATCGTAATCACGCAACTGAAAAGAACTGAGGAGCTGAACTGAGAACATCATGGACGTGATTACGAGATATGCGACGAAACTACAAGGGGCGTTGATTAATGACTGCGAGGAGCGTTGCATTAATCATTACTCTGTGCTCTGTGTTAGAGTTTGTAGTTTTCTGATGGATTTTTTAAAATTTAACTTCGTGCGTTTTCATCTCTCTTTGACTTGACCTCGTCTATACAAGCAGCTCAAGCACTTACCATTGATACAACCATCCGCATGGGAATTGCTCTTTCACTCTGAAGCTAATTACTCTCTTTATTACGAAACATTCCCCTCTGTTACATCACAAACAGAAGATCTAAATAAAGCCTGGGCTCCCGATAAGGCTAGTGACTGGCAGTGACGCGTATCTCAACGCAAGGGTAACGCTGTTAATGAAACAGCTGCCACCAACTCTGTGTGTCTACATGCTAATACCTCGACTGCTGTCCTATACCGCAAACTGCAATGAGTTTGAACTGAAAGCGACTTTATTGAAACACGACTTATACTGCGCACGACAGCGGGTTTTGTAAAAATATTTTCATCACTGATTCGATGCGTTGTTGTTGATGTTTTACGAACTTCATGGCAAGTTTTTCTGTATTTTACACCGTCACTGGCACACATTTCATCATGTTCACCCACTCTGTTGGAAGGAAAATGAGAAAGTAAATTAACTTACATAACATTTTGTTACAGACAAAAAGAACACCAACACTACGAAACCATCTATGAGACATATCGAAATTTTTACATAAATATTTACTATTAGCCCTATGCATGTCTATCACTTTAATGGCAAGGGAATTGACTATTTTACCGTAAGTAGTTTACGCAGCGCGTTGTAAAATCACAAGCAGTGAAAGCTAATAACAAAAGTGCAGTTATGTTATGTCTTGTCCACCTTCGTAATCCAGCATCCCGTCGTGATTTTTGTCGCCATCTTGCATCATCTCGTCCACCTCGTACTTCTCGATACACTCCCCGGTTCCGTCCATCGCGCTCTGCGGGGAAAAAGGTCATTTTCACCCCTCCGCTCCGCACGATGCAGACGCACGTTACCGTAGTTACCTTGAGCTCGTCCCACTCGATGTATCCGTCTCCGTTGAGGTCGAAGAGACGGAAAGCCTCCGACAGTTCCTTCTCGTCTCTCTCCGGAGCTTTGGTCTCTTCATCGGCCTGCATCTGCCGGTACATCATCATGCAGAACTCGTCAAAGTCGATCGTTCCGCTGTCTGCGCGAAATATGAGATCTCGTCGTAAACGGACGTCATAATCGCCGATGAGATAATGTTGCTCGTGGATTGGTCAAAGTATTGACTAACTTTAAATGGTTAACACGCTGCTTAAAATCTTAAATTTAAACCTATGGCCAAGTTACCATGCGCATTGATTCAAGCAGCATGCAAGACGCTTGTCACAAAGCAAGCTTGTCACACACCAAATGTTTCTAAACATAACTTGTCGTACTTCATACATAGCATGCAATATGACGCTGAGCTGAAATGTGCCACGGTGACTGAGGTGTGGGGTAAGAACGGGTTGAGAAATCACATTCAGGTCCAGCTATGAAATCCAATCCAGATATCTTGCATTCCTATTTGATACTGATGAACGATGACTTAGTTGTTATTAAAAGTCACAATCAGCCCTTCAGTGACGTCGAACAAGCACAAGTGAGCTTATTACGTCATCAACGCAGTGATCCCTGTATGTCGTTGATGACGTGACCAATAAGTGACCTTTTGGTGGTGACGTGTGTCAGCAAACCAATAGTTTGCTAATGAATAGGTTTTTCAAGCTTATGACGTAAATGTTGATGAAGGCGATAAAATGGGGAATTACCGTCCTCGTCCACTTCTTCGATCATTTCTCTGAGGTCGTTTTCGGTCGGGTTCTGCCCCAACATCCTCATCACCTTGCCAAGCTCTTTCGTGGTGATCGTTCCATCCTCGGAGTCGGTCACGAAGATGTCGAAAGCTGCTCTGAATTCTACGAAAACACCGATCAATGAAATCGCGACAGAATTTAGCGTTAGAGTGTTTTTCGCTCCAGAAGTACTCGTGATGTGGCCTGGACATGACGTCACTTGTTTTTGACTCGTCCTCTTACTGACACTAGCATGCGAGGGTCACAAAGGTCATGCTAAAAATCCAAAAAAATAAAAAATCCCAAATTCCACTTTGAAGCAAACTCCAGGTCAAGAAATATGCCTGCAACTGCACAATTATGCTCTTGTTGTCGTCATAGACCAGTGTGACGCAACAAAGGCCGTCGCTCACCGTCCATGTCAACCTCGTCGACCATTTCCTTGAGTTCTTGCGCAGTTGGATTTAACCCGAGCATTTTCATGACGGTGCCGAGCTCTTTCGTGGTAATTGTGCCGTCATCAGAATCGGCGACGAAAATGTCAAATGCGGCTTTAAACTCTAATCCCGTGAATGGGAGGAAAATCGCTCTCGGTTAAAAAAGAGCTGGATATATAGCGGTGGGCGGAATTAATGTTGCATCGTCGCAGTTTACGTCAGACAGACTATCGTAAAATTTACACATTGACTGGTTATTCTATAAATCGTTGATGTTATTTGTCGGTGCCTGAATTTTCACCGGCAGGTAGCGCTGCTGATCAGGATCAAAGAAATAGGTTAAGTATTATATATTTTATATATTCACCACATGATATGATATGATAATATTCATCAAACGAAACTTTTATAAGAAAACTAAGAGTCGCATTCTTCATTTGAAAGATGCAATTTAGTTTTCACAGAAGAAATCAGAAGTTCAAAATGTTTTAATAACGGTTAAACTTCACCTGCTTTTTGCTCTTCTGTCAAGTTGAAATCCTACAAAGAAGAAAAATTTTCTTTAATTTTTGTGGTTTAGCATTTCAGTTATCAAACATAAGCTACAGTCCATCTCACAATGAGCATTATTCTCATTGCTCTAATAGGCTACATATTCTACTCTACGTGAAAACTTAAAGCGTAGCAAGTTGTGGCCAGAATCCAGACAAGTCTTAAACATTACATCCAATAACTCATAGGCTAGGGCTAAAGACTACTTCATTCTTATTCAACTTACCATCTTGCCTGTAGAAGCGGTCTCCCTTGCAAAGATTACTCAACTCGAAGTAACTGAGGGAACGTCTGTTGCTATGACGTCAGCCCCAAGTGGCGCTTTATCTTCAGCAACTGCTGCTGTCTGTTACGAAAAAGGCTTGCTACGTGACTCTAAGTGGTTTTCAAGACCATCTACTTATCGCTTGTGACGTCACTGTAGTCAACCATGGATAGATTACTACAGTAATGCACCGTCTAAAGTCTAAGCTATTATGCTTATTGGGTTAATATGCTTCAGGGTTTTTATTAATGAAACTTGAACTTGAAACCCAAAAATGTAATTTATTGGCATCAAATTTAGTGGCATTTGCTAAGAAGTACACTAATTTCTTCAAAATTGGTTTTATCACATTATTCAAGAGTATTACGTTTAATTAACCAACTTTTGCTAATCTACCATCATACAGCGCAATTGTATGATTGCTATCTTGCATGTTTTAAACACTTCGGGCTTTGTCACTTTTTCCTGCTCAATTGATTGTTTTTGAACATGCTCTTTATTGCGCTGTAATGGTTAGCATCGTTATTGCTGCGCACGGTTAATAATGGATGACGTAACAAATGGTAAGATAAAACTCTTGGGCGGCACTTTGCGGTCGTTTAACCTGGAAGATGGTAAAAATGTAAACAAGATATCAAAGAAAAAGGCAAAGAAGTTGTTTCTATCCCACTTCCATCCAAATATATCAAACAAAAATGATGCGATGCATAGCTTATATAGTCAGGGTTGCCATACCGTCCTTATTTATAAGATTTGTCCTTATTTTAAAGGTCCGTGTCTTAGAAAATATGTTTGTCCTTATTTCTAAGAAATGTCCTTATTTTCACTTTCGTCCTTATTTTTAGGGCGGAGGTGGGCACTTTTGTCCTTATTTTGGGCATTTTGTCACCTTACGATACCATTTTGTACCAAAGAGATACCAAAATTATGAACATGCAGATAGTGTCTTGTTTTTTTTTTTTTTTTTTTAGGAACATTGGTTGCTTTCTCTTGTTGTACACTGTTTAAGGTGGTATTCCTCGTTCGTTTTCTAGTCGTCCTTATTTTTGAGTTGAGACTGATGGCAACCCTGTATATAGTACATGGAAATATGCACTTCAAAGTATTCTGCTTGGATGATGAGCTGTAATTGGCTGGTGTTGAAGGTCGATGTGAATGTTAGGGCAGGCAGCTATACAGTCTCCATAAACTTGCAGCCCTTTCCAAGACCGAACCATATCGTTGTTTCTGTTATCTGTTGTTAATATGTTTTTATTACAAGTTTTTTACAACTATACTACACCATCACACTGTCATTGTCACGTTGTCATGGTTACGTCGCCGTTTAGCGTCGTGTTGAAGACCATTGTCATTGTTATTGAATAACGCTTGTCAGTGTTAATGAGAAATTACGATTGTGTCATCAACAAAATGCCCTCAGAGTGATAACATAACCAAATTGTCCTAATTAATTAAGTTTCTGTTTGGTTATCAAAAGTTTCAAATTCCTGATTGGATTACAAGGATCATCACTTGAAGTATGACCTACGATAGATTAGTCGAGATTGTTACATCCCAGTTAGTGATAAATCTTGTCGGTTTCCGGAAATTGACGTTTGACCTTTACGTGTGAGTTTATTCTTTAAAGCGGATAACTGTAAGCTTTGTAAGCTGCAATAATGAAAGAGCTACACAAACTTCAACATGAAAATCGACATTTAAAATTTATAAACTATAATTTACCAAAAATACTGTATTACATCTAACAGCAGTTACAGGTTTAGGTTAAGTCATAGTCAAATGATAACTTGAGATATAATTTCACCTAAAGTGAGTTTTGAGATTGACATCTGAATTAATTCGCAAAAAACAGTTTTGAGTGAATGCAGATTTTTGACCTACAAAAATAGACCATGATAGCGATAGCGCTTAGTGACGTTAGGGAATTTGCAAAGGTTTGAAAACATCCCACAAAGGATATAGATTAGGTCTCTTTTCAAAAGCACATTTCTTTTAAAATTATTTTATTTTTACCTCTACACTGCACTTGGCTTTTCAAGTGTGGTAACCCTTCAATTAAAAAAGCACATTTTAGTGCGTTTTTAACTTTTCTTTCATGAGAAAACGCGACCACTTATAGAAATGAGGATACAGAGATCGAAAGATCTCAAAATTCTTCCCAATACAGGCGATTTTATTCTTTTCCGGAATCATTGTTGAATCATTGAGTCATTGTTTGGGTTTGCTGCAATTTGGAGTGAAAAACGGTACTATAGTTGATGGCAATGACAGACTTGGTGTAACGCTTTTTGCAGAGTTTATAATGTTCTCAATTGGTAAAATTCCGAGGGTAACACTGGACCTGAGATGTCATGATGCAGACAACTTGGAACATTTCTAATCTAACAAAGAGATATTTAAATGCCAAAATGGCCGTTTGCGTTTACGGTGAAATCTTTTTGATACCGGGTTTGCATCTTAACAATCCACGTTTAAAATTATATTCTCTGCAGCTGTGTATGCGAAAAGCATTTACCGCAGTTCCAGTTTCTGTGCACTTTTTTCAATAACAAAACTAAAGATAAAGTGTAAGGTGAGGCCTACGACGAAGATCACATGAACATGTGAACCATGGCTGTCCCAAAAATCCACTAGGCACGACCCTTTGCATATGTTGCCTTAACCAAGTTATAGGCCTAGAGGTGATATTCTATCAAGATTGACTACGTTTAAGCTAGAACGTAACATGAAAGCAATGTTGGTGATAACGGAAACTTTACTGTCGGCAAAGCATTGACGAACATTGCTTTTGGCCACTTTTAAACAGAAGTCGAAAACTTTTGAAAAGATTACTACAAATAAAAAAGACAATAAACAATATATTTGTCGGACAATGAACGCAGATGAACTCAAACGCCAGGTGTGATAATTTTACTTGACGGATTACTGACTGCTTGTTGCCTGAAGCGGTCGGTGACTCGGTGTAGTTTGAACTTCACCACAAATCGTTTAATTCAGTCTTGCATTGTGTGTATGGCCCTGTTTAAAGTCGGCTGTGAATCCACGCTCTTTTACAGTGACCCATTTAGTTCTTGTATCACTTACCACGTCTTGTGTGTTCATGTAGGAGCTTGAGTTATGATTTGCGTGAAGTCTGCTTTGTGCTGATTGTTGTTGAGGGTTTGTGTGCTGATGGTTTATAGTGATATTGTTTCATTTGATCAGCTTTTCCATTTCGCTCTGTAGATCGACTTGAATCGACTCGAAACGAGAGTAGCTGATTTTCGTACTTCCTCATTAATTGTCTGAGGTTATCAAGCTATAAATAAAATTCGAGACATGAACTTAAACATACCAAATTGATTTGAACAAAGGCATATGTTTTGTTTTCAATGTTTTTACTTTCTTACGATTTTAATGTTTGACTTCTGTCTGAGATCATTGAAGCGTGGCGGTTACGTCATTATATAAACCAAGAATATTTTTTTCTCTGCAACTCACGGCAGTGACTGTCAAGTCATTCAGAAAATTTTATGCTAGCGTTAAGTTGCACATGGAACATGGAAGATGTGAGATGGATCGAAATCCAGAACTTCATCCAATAAGCTAGCTTCACTGGTGGAAACGGTACTGGTTTGGAAGTTCTACAGCTGTGTGGATGGTGTTTTGTTGCTACTGTAACTACTAGGCTTAGTTATGTGTTGCTGTATAGGCGCTGTGCATACCAGTAAGTCTTAAAAATTAGCCTAGGCCTATGTGATTGCTTCAAACATTGACATAGTCATTGATTATCTGTAGGTTTACAATCTCTATCGACTAACTTGGTAAGGCACCAAGTTGCTAAGACAGGCCGTTTACGTGCAGCCTTACCTGGTTAAATACAAGACTGAATACGGTGATAAAGTTTTGCTTTCTGAAAGTGAGTACGTTTCAGTTTTGTAGACGAATTTTTGGAAATTTGTCAGTTTTTTTCTTAGTTTCAGCATCCACAGTGTTTTGGGTTTAGCCTAGTTTAATCAAATAGCCTATACCAACACTGCCAGGCAAGTAGGCTATACCTCAGTGAAGGAAACCTTCTTTGGTCAAAAGTAGATTTCAAACTGGTCGAATGAAATTTTAGAAATATTGGTCCCTAACCTAGACTTTTAAAGGCAGAAAAGAAAAGTGGAGCTTAGTGGAGAAGTGCATAACTGTGTGATTCATTTGTTTACGAGATTCTTGCTACCCAAATTGTGACATCAAAATCATTTTCATTTGGTGGTTCACTAGACCAAAAGATGTTTATTTATGTACAAACAGAGAAAGATTTAAGTTGACAATTCCATCGTTTTTCTCACCATACTATTAGTGTTAAGTTAAACAACAGGTTTGTATAATTTTATTCGCTAATCTAAAACTGTAATTATGACTTGTAAATTGTTTTAAATGGATGAAATGCCGTTGAGGGCAGGCAAGAAGAAGTCAACCAATTTAATGCAGCAACAAGCAAGTAACTCCAGCAAGCCTTCTACTCGATTGTGAGTTCGCCTTCTTATTCAAAATTGTAAACTAACACATTTTATGACCATGAGTGAAAATATCTTTTTGATTTAATTTTGTTTTCCTTCCAACAGAATGCTTATCTTTTCATAAAATAATTTTAGACATTTGTATACGTGTAAGTTAATCGTGTCAAGCTAATACTTAATAATACTTTTCATGGCAAGTTAGACCATATATAAGTATATGTACGTGTGGTATGTAGTCAACCAACTGTCTGCAGTCCTCCAGCAGACCAAGTTATTTAACATGGATGTAGCTTCACAATAGTTCCCACTTTTAAGCACCTAGCACTTTCGACAGAAACAAACGTTTCGGCGTAACAGATTTTGTACCGTAATTATTAAACGAGTTGGATTTTAGAAGTAGGGTTTAATTTGTTTCGGTTTCATTTGATCACAATTATATCGTCACCGCCTTAATTACAGCATTGTTCATCTGGTTATTTGTAATACCAGCAGGATTTGTGTAATGAAGTGATAAGGTTTTATGATTTTTGCGTCTACACAGTGGCATTGTGAAGAAGCCCATCGTTCATCACTGAACACTCCTTGGTAGTTGATGTCATGTAATGCAATTCTGGTTTTGCTCAAAGTTATGTGCTTGGTTGAGATGAGCATTATGTTGCAGCAAACATTGTTTTGGATGTTGTCTTTGCAACATGGTGTTGTTGATCGTACAAAGTTCGAGAGTTTGTTTGCTCAGACCTCGTTAAGCCCATACACTAGCTCCCTGTTTAGGCAAATTATGCAAACAACAGGCGATGTCATGCTCATGACTTTGATAAACTTTTTTATCGCTCTTGTTCAGCGAATCAACGATTAGAATGAAAGAACTGCCCAACTCGGTGACTCTGACGTCAGAAAGTGACGATGAGGAGCAGGATGATGAAGGAAAGCTGATTATGAGGAAAGTCTCCACGCAGAGGCAGCTCCAGAGCAAGGTAAATCCTCACATTTTCCCCAGTTGCATATTTCTTGGTTTTGTGTTCAGTTGCATTTGAATGATGTCTTTTTGTATACTATTTGTGAAGATGTTTGTGTTAAACTGGGTTTAAATTTTTTATTTGTTTTGAACGGATGAATTTTTTACTGCTAAGCCATAGCTGTTGAGGTTGTTAATCATCAATTTTTTACTGAAAAAATATCATATTAAAAAACTTCCTGTTAGTCTTTGGCAGCCTACTAATAAAATTAGTATATTTAAATTTATAAATATTTTTGTTAATTTCCCCGTTGCCTAAATTGGCAAGATGTTCACGCCTCCTGCGAGTCTATAGTTAGCAAGTTGCGTGGCAAAGAAATGTAAGTGGGCTTGCGTGACCATCAAAATCTTACTGTGCTTTAATTCAATGCACAAACCAGCAACACGATCAGTGCCAGCGCTGACATAAAGCTTCACTTTTAAAGGGTGAGATTTGAGCGGGGAAAGGGAAATCATTAAGCTCTTGCGGTCTGCGCTTTAATGTCAAACGAGCTCGTAGAAAGCCCGAGGCTTGTGCCATAAATAGCCCCTGATGCCTTGAATGATTCACAACCATCGCACAATGATGTGAGGTTAATTATTTATGCCTTGCTCAAGAATATAGATGTTATTACCAGGAAGCGCTCGCAAATGAACGTCTCCTTTCGCTTCTATGAGTAGATCTCTTTACATACGATCATTGCACAGCGTTGTAGCTGGTGGGATTAGATCAGGTTTCATATCTCCTATTATGCGGGTGTACATCATCGGAATAATCCATTTAACTACATAATTAAAGCTTTATTACTTTCGTGGGAATAATACGATATAAGACACCCACAACGATATGATCACGTGATAAATCGTCGTGGTACTCTGCGCTGCGACCCTTCACACCAGATATGTCGTCTGTAATGCAAAAATGCGTAATGGGGTTTCCACACATCTTTCTATTTTCCGTTTTAAAATAGTTAACAAAAGGAAAGTCCTTTTCGATGTAATAAGCGTGCTACGTCGCATTTAACTTTTTAGTGATTCATGCCTCTATTACGTCACAATGAGTCCGGAAACGTCACGATTGGATAGGCGTTATGAAAATACCAAGATTGAAAAAATATGAGAAACTCAGTTTGTTTGACTAATGAGCTTTGTTATTAAAATTTCTCAGTTTTCTTAGTCGTCATTTATATCCAATTTAGAATTTTAATTTAGCGATGTTTGCGCTCGATCGGTATTTGTGTGTGCGATCCATATTCCATTGTTTGGCCGTAAAAATTGATATTTCTATGGACTTACCAGGTCGTCTTCCGCTCTTTGATTGGTTGAATTTCACGTCAATATTTTGCTTAGTCAGTCCAACTAGAAACATCTCCCTTTTAAGCTGTCAATTTGTCTGGTTGTTTAGCTTTAGCTGTGCTGCGGCCGGAGTCACCATACGCTGGTGTGTCCGTGACCTATTTTCCTTTATGATTATGACGTTTTGAGACGTCACAATATCGTACTTGTCTCGCTTGACTTGTTTCGATGATCGTTCGGCGCCCCAGGGAATGGTGACCAGCAACGAAGTTTAGAAGTGGAAGTTCTCTTCTAATAGGAACCTTCTCGTGGGAAAGTTGCCTCTGCCGTGGACTCAATTCTTCCAAATTCGACTCAGCAATAAGCTTCCTGTTCAAGAATTCCAACCAATCACAATTTGTGACACATTCTCGATTCAGATTAGGTCAGAAAATGTGCAATTCTCCCAAGTGTAGTTATAATAAGATGAATGGCGGTGAAAGCATGCTTCTGTTTGTAAAAATACCCTCTGGTAGGCCCGCTTTCCCAAGAAAGACCGGACTTCCTGTATCCCACGGCTTCGTTTTATTTAAAGAAGTGATTCTACAGAGGTGTTTCAATTTCCCCCTTTTATAGAACATCCTGACGTTATGAAACCACTCATGTACGCTAATGATTTCAAAACACACGTGATTGTCGCTTGTTACGCTGCAAATTTGTTTATTATCATAGCGACAGCTACTTTGGAGAATCGCTTGAGAAATACTAGTTAATGATCGACCACCATTGCTTTATACCATCAACGTGATCAGGCTGTTTGTCTTTCCAGGTCATTGTCGTTGGGAATTATTATAAATTACAGGGCTTTGTGGCGAAATAATATTGACTCTTCCGTTAGATCGGACTCCGATGGTAATTTTCCGCCAAAAAACAACATCTTTGCCTCGGCGTATTTGTTATTGCAGCGAATGACAATCACCCAATTTGATTTCGATCTTTCTTTGATTCAACGCCGGCACAGTTATGTGGTCATGTACACTTTGAGACCAGTTTGTTTTTCAACCAACTCAGCTATTTTTATCCCAAAAGTTTCAGACGAAATCCTTTTCACTGGAATTTGACGCGCGTTGAGGATTAACAAGATGTGACGACCAACAAAATCTCATAAACATTTTAAAGTTCGCACAATCGTTGTATATTGCAAGTAATGTTTATTTCCTACTTGATGGCGCATTAAAGATACGCAGTTGATAATTTAAACGACTGCATCAAGCCTCCAACATATACCATCCCCAAACGATGCCATGAGCTCGGTCATTATGCGGTAGTTTTTGGTTAAAAATAAGAAAAGTATTCGTATTTACCTGAAAATCAATCTTTTTTTATCGATCCCGAAAGTTAATTATACGGTTGCTTAGTCATTGATGACGTACTGAATTTCGTAACCGACTCTAATAATAGAAGAGACGCATAAGTTCGTGGTTTCGTTTTCGGACAAATCTTCTGGTTTCTTTAGTTACGAGAGAAATGTGTGCAGTTATTTTTATCGCTTATTGCCTTTGTCTTTAACATGTTTTTCTGGATCGTTGCATCGGAATTCATTGTTTGTATGTTAAGTCAAGAAAGGTCTTTTTATAGAGTTTCGACTTCACATCGCCCTCCACAAAGACAGATGCTTTTAAGTAAGAAGCCGCTCTATAGCTGGCGATCTTGTGTTTAGATATCATATAAAATTTCGACAATCTTGTCGCATATCGTATAAGAAATAATTATTTCTTATATTATTGATTATAATCATAGGTAACAGGTCGCCGTGTGATTTAAATGTGGAACATTTATTTGTTCTTTTTAAATACGTTTTTTAATATGGTAGTTTAGCTTTTTGAGTTGCGTATACTTCTAAGCATCGTGCAATATTTTGTGGTAGTTCTGCCCACCTCAGGGGGCGCATTTTGTCATACTTTCTTCCCGCCAGACGGCGTCGTTGAATACAAGATGGTTTTTGAATGACGCGTCAAAGTAATTGCCACCATTGATGACGTACGAGGCAACGCGCTGTACAGTAGCACATGGAGGTGCATTCTGGAACCTTGTGTTATTTTGTGTCATTATTACTTTATGCTTGCTAAGTGGGTCAGATATTTTTTACCCTCAAACCGTATTTAAATTAATCTAAAGTTCTAAACCGTCATAGCATGAGCGGAAAAGTAACTTTTTTCAACTCTATGACGTCACGATGACGACAACAGAGTGACTAATTTGCCGTAAGTAAGTCACGCAGCCCGTTGTTAAAGATAGGCGGTTAGGTTAGAAGGATTGTTATGCAAAAAAGTCGATTTAAGATATTTCAGGTTTAATGGAAGGCAGTTTCAGGTTGGGTCTAAAGTTAGATTGACAAGAAACCATGAAAAATAGCTTTAAACCGACGATTTTGTCCGGTGAAATTGTGGCTGTCTCAAGACAATCCACTTAAATCTTCGTAGAAGCGCTTTCCATATTATGACGTATGCACCGAAGGCGCTTATGATTAAAATCCCACCGAAGCTTTGCCGTTGTTATGCGCATGAATAGTAGAGTATATGACCGATCCATCCCGTTATAGATACCCACGGTGCGTGAAAATGTCGATGCTAACTCAATTATCTGCCGAAGCAGCCTCTGTACCGCAGAAGCATTGGACAAAGCTGAGACGTGTTATGGCCGATGTGCTTGTGATGCCTATCTGTTAATACTCGTTATTGCGAACTGAATCTATTGAGAGGGTTATTTACAGTTAGCCGCAGTAAACAGTACGTCATCATACGTATTTGATGACGTGTGGATACGTAACTGTTAGTAAGTGGGTGCTATGCTTTGTTATTGACTAAGGCCAAGTTCCTCCCACCACGCTCGCTTTGCATAACAATGGTCTTTATTACGTATCGAGTGTCGTTATTTATAGCTTATTTCGCTCGTGTTAGTGACCTCGTTGTAGGGGTCAAGTGTGTTGATGATAGCAATGCGGTAACTCCATTCACCCCGTGGCTTGCGTGTACATGTTTGTGACGTCATAATAGGAAACACTACGAGCAAGTCTTCTTTCATCGATGGATGAATAATTGATGGCCTCGGATGGGATCAGGATGACTCTGGATCAATAAAACCAGCGGTTTCCACCCCCGGGAAAGCAGCTTAATGTCGGTCGTGCCAAATATAATCCTACGCTGACACCGGTTCGTTCTGTGACGACAGAACGCCGCGCGTATTATCCGCGCATCGCTGTCATTGCTTTCAAATTATTTCTGGTTGAAATTCCTCTTTGATGTCTATTGTGGCTTTAAGCAAAGTTTTGGCATGAAATCGAATTTACTTTTCCGCTTGTTTTAAACTTGCAGCTAAAAATAAACCATTTAGGGTTGTTTTGCACGGATCGGGGGGTAGGTAACGAGCCTCGTTTACCGGCTCCGTCAAGGCTGAACAGATTGGAATTTTCTGGCTTTAAAAATCATTTGTTGTCTCACAGTCGACCTCGTTATTAATTATAATGATTCACTGTTTTTTGTCATGGTTTCGAACCAATTCGTCGTCTTGGTTGCAATCATGGTGCGGGAATATCTACATTCTACAGCAATGATTTGAACATTTTCCTGCACCAAATGCGTCACAATCCTCATGCGTGACGCGACAGCTGTTACACGCTTGCAACAGTGATCTGTACTCAATTGTTACGTCACTATGTGAGATAGCTGCGTGTATTCAATGTAGATTAAATCGTGCGAAGTCGCATAAGAGTTTGTCCTGGAGGCCTTGCTACGCCGGAT
This sequence comes from Clavelina lepadiformis, assembly GCF_947623445.1. Taxonomy (NCBI): domain Eukaryota; kingdom Metazoa; phylum Chordata; class Ascidiacea; order Aplousobranchia; family Clavelinidae; genus Clavelina; species Clavelina lepadiformis. Next base: position 1,306,998 of record NC_135244.1, on the reverse strand, counting down.
GCACTCGCCTGTGTTTCAGTGAAAGCACTCACCGTATATCGAGCCAGCTTTTGCTAGCTATTGACCTGCTGCTTGTTGCTCCCCTTGAAAACCTTTCATCTATTTTGGTCGACTAGCTGCACGGGCGCTTTCAGCTAAGTCGACCGTCCATGCAGACGTGACAGACGATGTTTTCGAACAAACATCTCATCCACACATGATTGTTTTGTTCTTTGAAACTTCGGTCGCTAATAAGATGTCAATTGTCAACCTCGTAGCTTTGTTTTGTTTGTTGCAGAAGCGAGGTTTGATTTCTCTTATCACTCAAATATACCTGGTTATTTGTCCTCTGTGAATTGCGCGCGATATTAAGAAGCGAATGATTCGCCCAGGGAATAGATAGGTCGAAGAATTTCATTATCGGTGGAATAATAACCTTCGTAAACAGGCGACTGTTGCTATTTCGGTCGCCTCATTGTCACAACCGGTTAGAACCGATGTCAGCCTTGATTATGTTGATGTGGTAACATTTATCGTTTTCCACACGCGACCAATCAAGCGAATCACGGCAACCACGTTTCTATTGTCCTGTAGATATTTCAATTAATTATATCACTGAATGGATGCGAGTAAAACGCGCACGACCTCTCTCCGTCAGTGCTATTTATAACTGCTCTTAACTGGTCGTACGTGCAACACGGGTGCAAACGTATTCAAATGAACTGGCCAGCCTGCAAGCCTGGATAGCTATCTGCACCAGGGAAGGATTATTTTGTCGCAATGTCGGAAGTAGATTTCCGTCGCAAGTTTCACGTGGAATGCTCCACGCAGCGAAAGGTGATGAACCGGTGTGAAATTTACTGGAATAAGTTCCAAGTTATTTTAAAACAGGAAAGGGAAATGTTTTGGTAACTTTACGGGAATACTTTCATGTGATGTTGCAGTGAGTACCCAGAGCTACTAAAGTTTTAAATTAATCCACGCAATGTCGTAAACCTTTAATCTATAACTGAGCTCTTCCGATGCTGTGTGTAAGACTACACAGACAAGCTCGTACTTTGAGGTTGCGGTATGTTACATCATAGACATTTGTGGTAGCGTGGTGTTTGCTAAATTGTATCACTTCGTGACATCTGCCTACATGCGTTTAATTTTTAGAGTGATGGGTGCATTAAAAAGGTTTATGTATCGACCGAAACGTATGACAGATAATATGCTTTCTGCTGTTTTGGCTTTTGTACCCATTCAACGTACGAGTCGTAATTCCAATATTCTGCTTCTTATAAAATTAGACTTTAAGATTTTAGACTGCGCACATGCGCTGGTGTTTTGGTTCAGGTTGCAAAATTTTGGATCAATACCTTATCAAACGTGATCGCACAATGGCTCACTTTTATCTCGATAAAACTTCTATATATAACTTGGTTTTAAGTTGATCTTTTCACCATGTTTATTTTCCAGGCCTGCATAAAGGAGGGCTACCTACAGAAACAAGCGTCTATGTCATTCCAGGTGAGGTTTGTAAATATCAGCGTCAATTCACTGCTTTGCTTGTCATTTATTCTCTGAAATTCTTCGGAATTTTCGATGTCTATATAAAGCTTACAGTTGTTTAGTTTGTGTGGATTAATTTTCTATCTTGCGAGCCGCATGTGTGCTGCTGACACCCAGTGACCTTCGAACTTGCAATGCGGTGTACAAGGTGCCTAATAACGCTGTCAGTTGTTTCTTATTCTTCCAGAGGTCGCGTTCACGATACTTCAAACTTCGTCCGAGGAGACTTTATTTTGCCAAACACGAAAACGTAAGTTACAATATTTTAATACAGGATGATGCCTCCACGTAATCGAGTGTCATTTGGTAGCTCTTTGGTGTCCATGGCAACATCATTGCCCAGTGTGACAAGAAAACAACACTCTTTTGTTTGATTTCACTATAGCGTCGGAACTTCATTATGACGTAATAAAAGATTTCACAAGATTACATTTTGTTTCCGGTCACTTGTTTTACAACTTTAATGATGGAAAATATGACGTTTGAATTCTGACGTAATTATTGCTTGAGGCCACAATGATTTATTGACAGCACGAGCGCGAAATGTTGCGTTCATGGAAATCAGTGTTTGTGTTATTAACGGAGAAAAGCTCGCACTGATTCACGCAACATAATTTTACGGCAATCTTTTCCATGTAGTGAATGCTCTGATTGGTGCAAGGTTATTCGACGCTTTATCTTCGTTTATTTGCTCACAGTCGGAGATCTTTGATGAACTTGACCTCACAGACTCCAGCGTGGCAGAGAAAAGTACAAAGAAGGTCAACTGCACATTCTCGGTGAGTGGGAAGTTTTTTCTTTCGCAAATTTTCCCGTCCAGTTCCAAATTTTTAACTTTTTCCTGTTCATTGGCGCGTGTTAGTAACATCTGACTTGAATTTTTCGTCCCCACCGCGCTTTTGCGGAAAATAAAATGATTGATAATTTAATAATTGATTTTTTGAAATTCGACTGTTTTCATCTTTTATTTTCTACCTTGTAATAGACACAGGCGAAATAATCACCTCGTCTATTTATTGTGCACGTTTATGCCGAAATTCGATAGTTACGAGACATTTTTGAAAAGGCATAATTTTCGATCTATTTTTAGAGCGTTCCAAGATCGCTCTGAGCGTACGTTACGTACCGTAGGTTCATATGGGTTCAATGTGGGCTAATGTTCTTAGGCGCCAAGTCATCAATTTCCATGTCTTATATTTCATCTACTTACTCGTCTTGCTACAATTTCTTTTTGGCTACAGTTGGCTTTTTCTCCAATTATTCGATGGAAACGGAGACTTTTTGCTCCAAATTTTAGTCACAGACCAACATTTACCTTTGTGACGCGCTTTTTGCAGATCATTGGCCCCAACTACAACATCATCCTTTGTGCGGAATCCCGCAAGGAAATGGATGAATGGATTTCCGCCATAAAAGCCGTCCAAGCTCGCGAATTTTACTCGGTAGGTCGAGTGTTTCTTTTTTTATGACGTCACAGCCCAACACGTGCGTAACTTTGTGTGAAATGCTCGCTGTAGTGTTTGTGTTTGCATTCTGCCGTATCTGTGTGACCGAGTCTCTCGCGTATGTTTGGTTTGAAAACAACCGCGCGATGGAATATAAACAATCGGATCCATCGTAAAACCTTCCAACATCGTAAACTTTGCAAAGCGGGTATTTATGACACAGTTGGGGAAACTTTTTCATTTTGTCTTCGTGGAAAAATTTCTACAAATCACAAAATATTAATATTGTGTGCTCCTCCACATCGAAGCTAGACCCTAGTGATTGCCTGATTACGAGTATTACAATAGAACGATATGATCTTTTAAAGCTAAATTAACAGGTTTGCTCAGCAAATCAACCTTTGTTCGGTAAACAATTGAACAATCCAAGTTATTTGCCTTACTTTGTGTCGTCATAATGCCATTGCTCAGCTATTAAACGGCCGTGCACTTGTAAGAAGGGATTGTTACGGGGCAGAGATCATTATTACTGAAGAATAGAAGCTGTCGTATAATTGTTTTGTGCTTTGCGTGGAGTAGTAGATTAAGTGCTGAAGTTATTTTTTGTTGCCATTTTAAGCGTTAAGAATAACAGGAAATGACGTCATTTTAAGAATATGTTAGACATTTTTTGCAGCGCTTCAGCCATAAAGTCACTTTTTTATTTTGGGATTTTGAAAGGTTAGTTGCCCAACGCATCAGGGTATTTCGGTCACATGCGCATGAATTTCTGTTGTAGAGTTCCATCTTTGAAATACGAGTTTAGTTTTCATCGCAAGATTATCTCCAAAACAAACGATAAAAAGCATTCTGTGCGGTTTTAGTCTTCTATATTTATCCTGTAATCCGTGCGTAAAAGTGTCAGTCTCGAAATGGTGAGTCCAACACTGTTGATAGATATCAAGTGTCCTTGCACTGGTCATACAGCTGTCTGTTCTCTATCGCAGCCTCATCAAGTGTACATGGACAACTTCTCAGACGGCCACAACTGGTACGCCTACACTCACAACCGCCCGACCTACTGCAATGTCTGCCGTGAGGTGCTGTCCGGGGTCATGAATCACGGTTTATCATGTGACGGTAAGCATTCATATCACGAGCATGCATTGTTGTAATATACTAGCCTTGGTTTTATTGCGGGAAATTTAATTTTTATTGATCCCTGTAGTTAGCGTCGTAATTTTAACGAAGATTAACAAACGAATATCGTTGTTCGCATCTTACGCCAGAATATTGTGAAGTGAATCGTGATTATATTTGGGGAGGTTCTTTCAACAAAGCTTCAGACGCAATTTTGACTTGGGAAATAAAACTCCTAAAGTTCCATTGAACTTTCCTTCCGAATATTGTTCAACAAACGCTATTGTGTGACGTAACTGATGCTATTTTCTGCTCGGAATTGTTTTCTTAAAATATTTTCATAATCCACGTCACAATAGTTTTATTGTCGTTATGAATCGATGGGGGGTCGCTATTGTTATTTTAACGAAACTATGACTACGCAGTTTGCAAGTTCAAGGCCCATAAGAGGTGCGCGGCGAAGGCGACCAACGGATGTAAGTGGACCACGCTGGCCACCGTCGGCAAACACGTCATTGAAGACGAAGACGGGGTAAGTCCCCTTACTCAGAGTGACGTCACAATTAAACGATTGTTATATGCTACGTAACTACTGTATTACACCTCAGACTTTTATATTTTAAAGCGAACTGTTTGAGATTTTAGTTTTTTATGCAACGAATTGATTCTTCTTGGGAAAATGAGTTAATTTTTGGGACTATTCTCTGTTTTTTTCTCAGCTCTGGATTCCACATCAGTGGTTGGAGGGCAACCTCCCCGTCAGCGCCAAGTGCGTCGTCTGCGATAAAACGTGCGGAAGCGTGCTCCGGATGCAGGACTGGAGGTGTCTCTGGTGCAGATCAGTCGTAAGTGACGTCATGCGTCCTCCATGACGTGCTGCATGTGTTTGCGATCGAGCATTTGACGTTATTGTCCATGGTTCCTTGTTAATCTAACTTAAATGTTATAACAAAGTAACCTAAACTTAGTGTAAATCTAACTTTAATTTAACTCTAACTTGCAACTTCTTACATACTCATTCCCTTCACCTGACCGCCTATCTTTAGCAACAGACTGCGTGCCCTACTTACTCTGTACATATTATAGCGTAGTATCTCATCTTAACACATCACACACACAGGTGCATACATCTTGCAAGTCCCAGCTTGGTGTGAAGTGTCCTATCGGGTCGTGTAAGCTTTCCATAGTTCCGCCCACCGCTATCAACTCCGACTCCGACGGTACGTCTCCTAACACTTTGTGGCGCTGTTTTCCGTATTATTGTTCCGCTTTCGTGTCGTTCCCCAAACATTAATTGCGGAAATACTGTATCCGCCGAGGAAACTTTTAAATGATGAATAATTTACTTCTGGTTAGATTACTGGCAGGCTGTGCCCTCTTCGAACTGCACCAGCCCCTTGCTCGTCTTCGTCAACTCAAAGAGCGGGGACAACCAGGGCGTCAAATTTCTCCGCAGGTTCCGTCAGTTCCTCAACCCGGCGCAGGTTTTTGATCTCATGTGCTCGGGGCCACAGATCGGGTGAGTGTGGCGTGGCTCCTGCCGTCAATTTGTCTTCATCCTTTTAACCATGCCACCTGCTAGTTTAGGCTCCAGATGTTCCGCAAATTCGACATGTTTCGTATTCTCATTTGTGGCGGAGACGGTTCCGTGGGTTGGGTTTTGTCGGAGATGGACAAACTCAAATTATCCTCAAAGGTAAATTTGCCCGCTTGTGACGTCTATGGCGGTTTAGTTTGTGACGTAAAATTTTCATTATATTTTTAACGACGATTGCGATCGTTGTTAAAAGTTACTGATCCATCAATAACTAAGTAACAGCAATGCGCTTGTAATCAATTTTTTCCCTGCTAACTTAATGATTATTACTAACTGCCAACATTGACATCATCAGGCTCAGGTTGGGGTATTACCCCTTGGTACGGGCAACGACTTGGCCCAAGTGATGGGTTGGGGCAATATGTGTGACGACGACACCCAAGTTCCATCCATCATAGAGAGATACGAACGAGCCAGCGCCAAGTTACTGGACAGGTGGGTTCTACTACTGACGCCTGGCTCGCGACCACGACACAATTAAATTTGTTATGCTCACAACGTTTCAGGTGGAGCGTGTTGACTTACGAAGGGAAACTCCCTCTGACGATACCAACGGTCGTGGACGAAGCACTCGATCACAAGGTGCTTCAGCTTCCTATGACGCAGTACGAGCACACGGTGGCTGACCACCTCAGCACCATTCTGAACTCGGACAAAACCTCCAAAGTCGTCAATTCCGCTTCGTACGTTGTTGTTGTGCGATTTTTTTGAAATATTTATCCAATATTTTGCTACTTCCGTCTGCCCTTAACTAAAAATCGATAAAATTTGCTCTCATTCGGTGATTCACAATGGTACGATTGTTACGTCACAAACGCAGTGTGTTATGCGAGACGGTGAAGGACTTCGTGGCGAAGGTGGGTCAGGAGAAGAGCGGAGATGATGAGCTCCCTCTCAAGTGCCAGAAGCTGGAGGAGAAGTTGGCATCCCTCATCAACACTCTCTCCACCGAGAGGAGACTCGCTGAGCTCGAACAACAGGTGAGAACTATGACGTCATAATCACTTCATCAACTTGAGTAATGTGCTGTTGGTCATTTATTTTGTTAGCCATATGGCAACAGTGACGCACGTTGTGATTGTTTCGTCATAATCGTGAAACATTTTTAGAGAGAAGAGGAGGGCATAGTGCTCCCGTGTTCCGTCCCATCCTGCGATGCGGAGTCATCGATGCGTGATAAGTCGGTTGCAGATCGGATGGAAGTGGAGAACGTGAGCAAGATCTTGGAGGATCTACCGCTCTCTCTGCCTCTGGATGCTGCAAGGGATCAGATCCCTGGTGTCGTCCTCACTACCGATGACTCTTCATCAAACGAGATCACTTTATCCAAGTCCGGAGCCACCAAAGAAGCAGAGGATATAGTCAGGAAGGATAAACTGATGAAGGTGAAGAAGCCACTGATTTAACTTGAACCTTCCGCGAGCGTTGTCATCATCTCGTTTTGTTTATCGTGAACTGATTATTTGTGACATCAAGCTATTGATGTTGTCATGATGACGTCATGCTTGTTTGCTGAGTGACGTGTTTACCTGTTAAAACTTATCACCCAGGTTTTACAAGCCACTGCGTCTTAAAATATTTTGAACACTTTATGTTTCAACAGAGAACAAAAGTGTTCGAGCAACGATCCCAGCTGATGCTGAGAGCGAACAGTCTGAAGAAAGCGGTGCGACAGATCATAGAATATGCCGAGAACGGTAAAAAGTTGATCGAAACAATAGAACCCCTGAAACACGAATATACACGCACCTGTACAGTTGTACGCTCTGTTACTTCTAACTTATCCTTCACTACGACCCATCCCTGAAGTGTATGAATATGTGAAAATATTTATGAAATCAATTTGATATCATTTGTCGTCAGATCTATTACGTTTAATGTATTATGACGTGGTCGCTTTAAAATGCTCATCTATGACTTCATAAACAGCGTTGGATGACCAGAATCATCCAGGTCTTCAGAAGAAGCTCTCTGTTCCCTATGAAGAAGAAGAAAGCGTTCCTCTGGTAAAAACCTCATTTGTCGACTCCCAGCAGGAGGATGTGACGTCAGCGGCGAAAGAAGCTCTTAAAATAGACACGTTAGTGCGCCTTTGTGTTTTAGTTGTTCCTGTTTGTTATGTTCATCTTTACTGTTATGTAACATCAGATTGATATGAAACAAAATGTTCCTGGTTTGAAGCGGGATGAAGCGGTTTTATCTTGAATTCGCGACTCTCGATCGTGTTTTACGTCATCATTTTACTTTTTTCAGGTCCCCCAGCCTTCTTCTTCCCCCTACCGCCCGCCCCATGTCGAAATCGGCTCCCTCCACCCCCACAACGATCCACGAAGCCCCCATGTTCGAGAAATACACCAGACAATCGTCAGTGAGCCCGAACCCGACGCGCGCATCGGCCGCCACGCGCAGAGAAGGTCGGTCATTGTTGTAGCTATGGCAACCTCTTGGAAGTCTGTCACGTTCTTTCGTATCCTGAATATTCTGCTTATGATGCTATTTCTAAGTGGTTTTGGTTTTAGCCTTTGTTACCAAACAATCGGTATAATTGTGAAAGAATCGTTTTAATTGCAGGTCTCTCGTCTCACAGCATCCGGGAAATTTCCAGCTTTTCTCAGAAAAAATCTTTTTCGACGCGTAAGTGCTTTCATCTATTACGTCATAATGATCTTTTCTTGAAATAAGTTTTTTCATTAACTTCTACGATCAACGTCATATCCGTTCCGTGTCATGACCTTGCCGTGTTTGTTGTTCAGCCATCAACCCGCTCTATAGCGCCCACAGCCGGAACAGTTTTTTGAGTCGGGTCCTGCTTGCGAACGCTGATGCTCTATGCGCGCCTGCCACACCGCTACTACAGACCGACGACTCTGTGTAAGGATTTCTTCGACCATATCATAGCACAATGCTGTAGTAGCAGCCGATAGAAGCAGCGATTGTCAAGAAGTTTTTTGTTTTTTACCGCAGCTTTAACAGTTTGTTCAGTGAGAAATGCGTCATGAATAATTACATCGGGATTGGACTCGACGCAAAAATCACTTTGGACTTTCACCGAAAACGCGAAGAAAACCCTAAAAAATGCAGGTGGGTCGTCCGTCTATGACGTCAGAAATGATACAGTGGCTGTCGAGATTTGCTTAGATGCCTATGTTGCGGTAATGTATTATGATGTCTATGTGCGCAGCCGCACGAAGAACAGGGTGTGGTATGGCATGCTCGCCACCAAAGAGTTCGCGGTGAAGACCTACAAGAACCTGGAGCAGCGCATTAAGCTCGAATGCGACGGGCACCATATTCCTCTCCCGGCCTTACAGGGCATCGTCGTGCTAAACATCCCCTCCTACGCAGGGGGCGCCAACTTCTGGGGCTCCAAGTCAGCAAATGAGGTGAGTGCGCCATTTAGCGGGAAATCTCTAAAAATTATCAATAAAGAAAGTTTTTTTCCAAAATTCTTTGAGCATTCTTTGAGCTGGAATTGTAATTTCAACATTTCATCTCGCACCCGCAGATATTCCTGGCGCCGTCCTACAACGACAAGGTGCTGGAGGTGGTGGCGGTGTTCAGCACTGTACAGCTGGGCATGGCCATAGTGGTGCCTGACGGTGTGCTGCAGCAACACCGCATTGCTCAATGCAGGTCTGTGAAGATCACCATATTAGGTAAGAAAGATCACAAAGCTGCCGCATAATTACGTCACAAGCGCCATTGTTGTAATATTACGTCATAATAGGAGATGAACCGGTTCCGATGCAGACAGACGGGGAAGCCTGGCTCCAACCACCGGGCATAGTGAAGATCAAGCATAAGAACAGAGTCCAAATGCTGGCCAGGGACAGGGTGGGTGCTTTGTTAAGTCATAACACGATGTATTGTTGCGTCATAACTGTCCAATAATGTCGTTTGTTATTTCACAGAGGCTTGAGGTTGCATTGAAGTCGTGGGAAGAGAAGCAATGGGACCGGAGCCAGCAGTCAAACTTTGAACTTCTCACGGACAATGAAGTTTTCATGGTCGGACAAATCGCTGAAACAGCCACCGCCATTGCCGCGAGGTATAATTGACCCCTGTAACCCCCAAAAACTTGGAATAAACCCCGGTTTCTCACTCGATTGGCATTTTTCATTGTTAACGTCATACTGTTGTTTGTGACGCAGCGTAAATGAATCGATTGGCGATGACGTGTCATTGAAAGAAGAGCTTCTCCCTTCCGTCTCCACCCTGCTTCGTCTCAACGTGAAATTGCGCCCTCAAGGGAGAGTGACCAAGATGGCAGGTCACCACTTGGTGGCAGAATTTGTGGTGGTAGTGCTTGACCTCGAGGCGCAGCTGGATGCGATTTTAAGCAGAAGGGCGCAGGTTGGACGGGATTGTCAACTATTTTTGTAATTGATTACTTTTAATTATTATGTCATGAATGTCGTCATAAGTTAACTTTGACCTTTCAGGATCTAGGTCACGACCTGGCCGAGAAGTTCGACAACTGGATCGGGTGGCTCCGTCGTGAGATAAAGAAGATTAAGCAGATTAAGTGGCTGAGTCAGGTCGAACAGAACAACGCAGAGGTGAGTGCGCGAACCGTGGTGTGAATAACTCGAAGCGTAGTGAAGATGACTTCATCGTCTTGTTCCAGCAGTTCGCGGAGAGCATCCCGCACTCGTCGAAGCAGATGAACCGGAACTCGAGCGGTATGTTCAAGATATTCAAGAAATCTTCGTCCAAAAAGGAGAAAACGTCGCTCGACTCCGATGGTAAGTCCCCTCCCCTCCTATTTTGACGTCATAATCAGCGGCGCCGGTTAAGGGCGGGAGCTATTTACTTTGGGATACTTTAGACTTTCGGGATTTTTCGTTTATTTGCGTTTTGTTTATTCGCGTGTGACGTAACAAACTGTTGATTGTGACGTTGCAGCGAGTAGCTGGAGCTCAGACGAAGTCGTGTCGTGGTTGGATCTTCACCATCTGCAGGATTGCAAGGAAGCGTTCATCAGAAATGACGTACAAGGAAGACAGCTTGTTAAATTGGAGGCTTCAAAACTAAAGGTACCGTCGTTAATTGTTACGTCATAAAAAAGATTTTATAACGCCATAAGTGGATTGCCGTCAGATAGAAATTGGTCGTACAAAATTTATGAAGTAAATTTAAAACCATGCAAAGTGTTGTAAATGTTTGTTGCTGTTGAAACAATGCATTGTTCACGCAAGATATCGCCCCATTTCGAATTCTTTTTTCGTATCTTTGGATTATCTTCATGATTCTTATCACGGTTGATTGCTTAAACTGAAAATTTTTTCTCAAAGGATCTCGGGGTCACCAAACCAGAACAAATCAAACGGGTTCTCTCCGCCGTCAAAGAACTACACGACCCATCTAACCACTGAAGCGTTTCCTCCACCCTTTATGACGTTACATATTGCTTTTTCTCGATTATTACGTCAATTGTTTTTATATTTCTATTATCAAGGCCCCTCTATCTCAATTGTTAATATCCCAGCGTTGTATTGTGGCCGACAACTGAACTCGTCGATCGGGTTTTCTTTCGATTTCTCGCCGTGTTTTTTCTTTTCATTTCCCGCGTCGTTATTTATGTGTCCACGGCTCCGGAATACTGCAGAGTTGTGCAAAGTCTTTTGACCTAAACCCGGACTAACCCTACCCAGTCTATGACGTCATACACCGATACACTTCAACGCGTTTCACATTCCGCTTCTACGGAGATTGTTGCCATTGGCAACCGCGCCAGGCGTCGTTGGGTTTCTAATTCCGTCATTTACACTGTGCGTTTCTTCCTGGCGATTACGTTTCGTGCAATAACGTCACGGTCCGGTTACCGCAACGTTTTGTAGTATTATTCCTGGTAATATCGGGAACTTGCTCTACCGCAATTTCACATCGATATTTTTGTCACCGCTATATGGCGCTGCTGAGCAAGCCAAAGCGGTCAAGGCTCTTGATATGACGAACGTCATACCTACATTTCGGTGCTGGTAGATTTTAAGTAAATGCTCGTTTTAATGTTTTTGTTACTTTAATTTCTCTAGCTTCTTGCTACTCAGAGATTACAATATTATGTTTTCCTAAATAAAGCGATTGTTTGTATTTCGTCTGCATATCGCTTATACAACATATAAGACTATTCAGTGGAAGTCGTTCTTGTTACTTAGCGAAAGCCAACGCTGTGTCAGAGTCTAACTTACTTCGTTTGGGAATGAGTGATCATGACTGCACCGGAATTATATTATAAAAGAGTTGACAGATGGCAAAGATTGAATTTTTGATATTGTACTGCTTTGCATTGGTCAATAGTTTTATTTAACTTGAAAATTAAGAGCCTGTTTAATTGTTAGGAGTATTGTTGTTGTTTAATATTTAGGAATACGTATTCGCTTATTTCCGATGTCAATGATGAGATGAAAAAGTGTTGAACAGAAATTTATTTAAAAAAAGATAAAACACCAAGCTTTCACTGGATCTACAAATTACAAAAGTTTATCAGGGAAACATCACCTTCTTAAACTATACAAACGTGTATTTTCATATCGTGAATTTTTTCTAAGTTCAAAGGTATCACTTCGCCAATTAGCGGACGACCAAACAGTGTGTTGGCTCGTGAAGTGATTTCAAAAACTTGAATTCGTCAACTGTCGTCTGCACTTAAACCACTTGTAAAACTTTCGAAAGCTACCATATATACCAGTCTAGGTAATCAACGTTGTGAAAATGAGATCAACAATTTAGCAAAAACTATAATAGAACTACATTTGTTTAAGATCACACGAAAAAACAGGTTTAAAAACTTTCTAAAACTTCAATGATAAAATAAATAATATATAATAAATTGAATAAATAAAACTTTAATGATTACTAACCTGCAGTAAACCTTTACCACATCAAGTTTTCCTTCAGAATTGTAGAAACAGGAAAATTAGGCTTCTCATTCATAAGAGAATTGTTCTGAACAAGATTTATTTCGTTCTTGCTGTTATGTGGCAAGCTGACAATTCATTATGGTTTAATCTAAAACATTGACACGTTACTGAACAAATGCATATTTATTATTTAGCTATGCGTAGCCTTGCAGTGTGGTAGGCGACTGTATTAGTCTCATCAAAGAAAAAAGATCAAAAATATTACAATAAGACCAAGAACGTATTTAACAAAACAGGCTATAGTTCTATATCATTTTATTGTGACGAGGCCATGTTGAACTTATTTCTGTAATGATGTTATTTCATTTTTCATACAACGAGCAAACGAACCCTTTTGATTCCACAATAGCCTAAGATTCATTTCGCAACTTACGATACACTTCGAGTGGTAGATTTCTTCCGAGAAATAAGATGTCGATGATGTAACAGTTGCCAACTCCTTCATTGGATTGAAAACGCAAGTTTTTAATCTGTTACGTCATAATTAATTTCGTTAAGCAGATGATTTGCTGGTTATGCAGCAAACTTACAAAACAAGTTACAGTTGGAGCAGTTTTGGGTGTGAGAGAACTAAAAATATGATTCACATTCGATTAATTTCACGTTTCGATCTGTGCAGCTGATGCCTGCTGCTAGTTTTGGATCAGCAAACAGCAACTCAATCACTTCGTAATCTAGTACAGTACCCTCACTTATAACTTAAGTCTGTAACTGTTTTCATTTTTTAAATAACTGGCTGCGTGACCTATTTGTGCTGAAATAGTGACTCTGATAACTTAATGACAATGTAGGATCCAGCTGTTACTTTTTGTTTTTTTGATCAATTCTGTTTATATTCACAAAAACAGGACGCTAGTTAGCCTGCACGTCTCAGTCGCCTGTTGATCTGGTACCCTTGACCTAGAACTTAATCTGGAAACTGCAACATTCATGGATCAAAGCTCGTTGTACGACACAGAACAGCAAAAAGCCGCAAGAAAAATTCAGGCTTTCTGGAGAGGTTATTCCATCAGAAGGTTACTTCAGGAAATTTGCTCGGAATACAACGCAGTAGTTGGTGCAATCGACGGACAACTGGATTATCCTGCAATCCAAGTATGCCACGAGTGCGTGACAGCTGGAAAATGCATCTTAAGAAGACCCAGGATGACTAAACAGAACCAAAACTGTTGCTTCCATGACACATCTTCATTATCAAGAGTCAAAGAAGATGTGATAGATGAATATGAAGACACATTCACAGACGAAATGATGGCCACAGATACTGAAAATAACTCTGCAAATAGTGACGATGAAAGCGTGCACTCAGCGGTAGAATTATCATCTCCTGAGAAACCTGACAAGGATCCTGAGCAATTTAAACAAAACTTAATTGAAACAAAACGCGATCTAACTATGGAGCTTGTTTGGGTGCAACAAGCAATTGAAAGTAGAAGAAATTATTTGCAAATTAAAGAACAGATCGCATAAAATGGGACAAAAATATGGATGCATTCCTCAATATTGGTATTCATATTACAGTAGCCTAATACTGGAGTTTGTCACACTGTTAAACTTCTTATTTCTTATCTAAAATGGTTAATCGTGTGAATCCTTTGAGTTAGATATATGTTTGTTGTCAAAAATATTTCTGGTATATTTGATTTATTTTCATTACACTTTGCTAAATATGCATATTTGAATAACTTTACTGTTTCTGTATACGTCATATTCTGTGGTGGTTTTTATAAAACTTTTGATTTGGAATTGCATCCATGTGAAATGTGCATGCACACTCAATTGAAAAACCAAATATATCTAATTAAAACCAATCTTATGAGCACTGTTCCCTCTAAACTGCACGCGTACCCAAATGCGCACTGCTGACACGGTCTCTGCGCACAGAAAATCTGTGTTGCACGCAAGAAAAAAATCCAACTTGAATTGAAAAATAAACCCATAATAATGGCCACAGTGCGCACGTGACACGTCTGATGTTGCTCACAGTGGTCCAAGGGACCGCTCAGGGAGTTAGTGTGTTTGCTCAGACTCGAGAAAAATTAGAGGGAACATTGCTTATGAGGTACCTGGTGTGTAATAATTTACAACTAAACCGGTTACAAAGAGTTAATGGTAGAGAACAAGGAATTATGCCAAAGTGCAGTACCATCGTTACCCATTTGTTTGGGTTGTTTTCAAGTCTTGATATTGGACTATGTTTATCTTTTATTTGTGTATTTTATTTTTGTAGCAACTATAATTATAGGCATCGGTACAACGAGATTGTCATTATGTCGGACTCTACACCTGGATTAGATTTTCACGAGACGACGGGAGACAAAATGTGGGACATGGAGGGACAGATTGGGCAAACCACAGGCAAGTTTCACCTCAAAGATCTTGTCCCAGTTAGAATAAGTCAAGTATTATTATTGATTGCTTGAGAGCATATTTGTTGTTGTTTTGCTAAAACATGATTAGCTCCATTTTTTTCGCTCCCCACTGTCAATGGTGAAAAATAAACGATATGAATAGTGGGTACAATTACTCATTTTCCTTTAAAGGAGCTGCAACGTTGGATGTTGAGAAAAATGAGGAGACGCACACCTTCTCCAAGTTTCCAGACTCAGCAGTCGATATAGAAGAAGAGGATGCCACTGACACTTCTGAGCTCATCAAACAAAAGAAAAATCCTGTTTGGAGCTTCGCCTACTACCAGGAGTTCTTTGATGTGGACACTTCGACCGTATTGTACAGGATCAAGGGTTCAATGATTCCTTTACCTGGAAAAAGTTTCAGTCATACTTACATTGGTGGAAAACCGGACATATACGGCCCGTTCTGGATTTGTGCAACGCTGGTTCTTTCGATAAGTGTGTGTGGAAATCTCACAACACTATTTAGCCATTGGGCTGACAATGGTTACAGCTATAAGCCAGAGTTTGAATTGCTGCCGATCGCAGCGATCATAATATACAGCTACACATTTCTGGTACCACTTCTTGTGAAAGCTTTCTTTTGGTGGAGGAATTCATCGACCATGTTGTCAGTGTCGCAAATGATATGCACATATGGATACTCATTGTTCGTATTCATCCCGGCATCCATTCTATTCATCGTACCTTACGACATTTTTGATTGGATAATTGTTGCGGCCGCAATTTGCCTTTCTGGTACCGTCATCCTGATAACCTTGTGGCCAGCGTTGAGAGATGACAACAAAAATTTTGGCATTATTGTCCTTATAATTATCTTCTTGCTCCACGCTGGGATGGCAATCTCCCTGAGACTTTACTTCTTCAGCTCAATGGACCAAGTGCCAGCAGATAGAGCGGCAAATGTGACCACGGAAATTGTCAAACATGTTTCAACGAAATCTGTCATTCCAAATCCTCCTATTTCACGTCAGCCGGGTGAATAAAATGAGAACAGCACGAATTAAATTATTCAGAATTGTTATTTTACTCTTGAAGTTTGACTTAATACAGCAACGTGCAATACAAATACACACAATAAGCCAAAATAAGCAGAAACATAGGCAGATTACGACATAATATTGTGTTATGATTATTCTGTAATAATTGCACAGTGTTGGAATATCTGACATCTCCATAATCTGCGTGTGGAGTGGTGAATGCAGAGGATGAAAAATTGTCAATATAATCGCCGATGGTTGTACAAAAACCATCCATTTACGAGCCAGAAAGCGATTGTGATGCCATAGATGCAATAGTCACGCCTTACACGAGCTTCGTGGTCTTTCTCTAGAACTGCAATTCTTCGGTGCATCTTGAATATCTTGAAAATTATAAGAATGTTTGTGTTATAAGCAGAATTTTTGCACTTATGTTGTGCTGTATTTAATAAAGGTAATCGTGCATATATTGTTGATAATTAGCTACGCCATAATATAGCACAGTGCAAACCTGTTTCCGCATCACTGCAACATCATCAAGTTCTTCACTTGATGAATGTTCTACGAGGCCCAGTTGTTCAGAAGCAGCGTTACTGCAAGAAATGTATTTAGTTTAGTACAATTAAGGAATAATCGTTGCAGTAGCTTATTCTGCATACCTGCCCTAACAAAAAAGAAAGAAGCATTGTTCAACCTCAGTCACGCATGACTGACCACAATCAACACAACAGCAAAATAACAATGATGTGCTTCACTGAACACAACTCCAAATGCCAAAACACGGTGCTGCAACACTGAAACTATATTTAAGACTGCTGGAATTCAACAGAAAATGTAAAACCAACAAGCAAGCAGCACCACACAAAGCAACTTCATGCACATGCAGACACACGGAAGATTTACAACCAAAGTTATTTTCAACTCTCATTCTGGGAATCTTGTTGTATTCGTTTTGTTTCCATTGGAGATATGTCAGTATAGTAAGGGCTATAATCACTGGGTGGGCCACTTTAATCTCTTCTGACACTTATTCAATGGCTTTGTGTGCTCAACAAATATTTGTACAGTGGACTGTGATATTAACCGTGATGTGAACAACCCTGTGGAATTCGAAACATTTTATCAAATCCGTACCTAGGATGAGTAATAATGGAAACAGGATATCCAGTGATGTAATACTGTCACGTGTCAAGGGAATACTGGTCATATTTTCTAAATTAGGGGCTTGGTGTTTTATTGATTCACATTTTGGCTTCAGTAAAAAACAACAAGATATGGGTTGGCACAAGGCTTTAAGTATGTCTATTGTCTATACACATTCCACATGTTCTATTTCGAGATATACGTAAGACAAGAGATCAGTTTGGAATGAATGGGTTGCTACCAGGGTCTAGGACTTGTTGTGGATACACCAAGAAATCTTAATCTGACATTTCAATAAATTTCTATTCTAATAGTGTTAGCAGAACAACAGAAAACAAAAAAATAGCTGGAAAGCAGGGGAAGCGGTGGTCTTAGTGACCAGCAGACGATTCATGAGTCGTTCACCTTGAAAACTCACTACACCACGACACGCAATTCATGCAGTGATCATCATTCTCTTTAAGAGGACAATAACTTGGATGAGTGGAAGGTTCTAACCGTTCATCGCATTCACTCTCATCCATTCCATCGCTATGGCTTAAGCGCTTCAGTTTAGTGATGACATCTCTGTAAAACTTTTTACTTTCGTTTTGCAAGTTCTCCAGCATTGACCTTGAGTTAAGCGCACTTTCACCCGCTGATGCTGCTTGACCAATGACATAAGTTCCCGCGTCATATTCAAGCGAGCTTTTTCTACGGTGCAAGTTTTCGATGATCAAAACCTTAACGTGTAAACCTCGTGCTACGCGCTCATTTGGATGTCCTCTCAGGCCAATCAAATAACATTAAAACTAATCCGATACAGTGACATCGTCAGCATAAATATAACCAAGTCGATTAAAATTTCAATATCATGATATCAAACCACGTGATTAAATCATTTCCTTTGTGGGAAAATTTAATGTTTACTCTTCGAGCGACAAACAGCTAGACGCTATTTCAAAACAAACTCCCAGATGCCAAGGTTAATTGTTAAATGTCATAAGAATGCAGATTTGCAAGCGTTAGACTGTTGTTCCAAGGCTTAAAAAGTAAATCTCACCTAATCAACGTCGCAGTTCTGTTTTCATCATCGTCATTTTTATCTGGAGTTTTGTTGCCAACCTTTGAAACAGAAGAAGACACTTCCAATGCTAACTATGATGAGAATGACACACAAAATAGAACCAATATGATATATAATAAAAATTATGCGTTATACATGAACTTTATTATCAAAGTAATCATGAAAAAAACTATCTTTATGCTTCAGTAATGGAGTTGTATGAATAACTTACATCCATAACTTCGAGATTTCTGTCGTGGAGTGTCAGCGTTCTTGGTGGAGTTCTCAAAGACACTGGGATTTGATCAAAGTCACGCCGTGGATATGTAGGGGACGGAAGATCTTTTCCTTCACTGTATTCAACGCCCTGCTCACCAACTAAAAACATGTTTTCATTTTCATAAATTAATTAGTATCACTGTAATGTGGATAGCTGTTTGACAAATGTACTAAACAGAAGTTACAGTAATCTATGTACACAAAATGAAATGTATCATATTTTATAGCTAAATATGTAAAACAGTTGTTAAAATTTAAAGAATTATTGATTTCTGTCCGACCTGACACAACAATTCTGTCAGGGACTTCCATTTTCAAAGCAGGGTTTCCCCATGAATTATTGTAATTTATCTGCCCATCACCAACAGTTTCTGTGCTGCCGACTGTCAAAGTGTCAGGAACCCTCATTTGGTTGCTTATGTTTTCGGTGAAGTCGCTGTTGTAAGCCAGTTGCTGCAGCACGGCAGGGTCATTATCAAGTTCAGGGGTAGATGAAGGAATGTCCATCACTTTAGTTTATTGATCGGCAAAAACTTTAATGAATATTATATTGGCAACTACATAAAGAATATTTCCTACTTTCTAATCTTTAAAAAACTGTTATTTTGCATTTTGTAAAATACCCCGTAGCAAAAACTTCAATGATTCAAAATGTGTAAAATTGATGAGACGGAAATTGTTCTCATTGCACAAAAAGAAAGGAAAAATATTGAGGTAATGGAGAACAAACAAGTAATTGCAACATGGTTTAAATACACAATTCAGCAACAAGAGCACACGCCTTTGGTTAACTAATCCAACTAACCAATTTAGCATAAAACCCCTTTACGATTAAAAACTCACAATCTGCACACACATTAATCAACCAAAAGCACGGCATCTTCAAGTATATCAAAAGTAACATACACACATCTTAGTTGTACAATCTACAAAAAACTGCATTCGGGTTATAACGTGAGTTTTGTGTACATATTGCACAGTTGCAAATTTGTTATGTTTATCGGCAGTTTATTATTAAACGACCACAGCATCACATTTGATACACTCAGTGTCAGTAATATTTGACATTACCATGACTAAGAGGCTACTTGTTAATCAGCACAAACATAGTCAATAACTCACTCAGACACTTTTTAGAAACTAGTCCATTTCAAACACGAGGTAGCTGTGAATGTATCGAGGTAAGTTTAGTTCTTTCACTGCTGTACTTAATCGTTTCCGTGATGCCAAAATGCGGCAAAATATTTGATGCCGACAAAGCTCCAATAAACTTCGAGGATTCTTTTCAACAAATAAAAGCAAATTGTGGCTCTCCGTGCCAACAGATGTCACGTCTCTTGCTGTTTGATTTTCGCTGTCTTCCAACAAAGGATTCGCCCCAAATTTGAGAAGAAGTCTTAAAAAATTTGAACGGTTGAGCTTACTGCACATGTGCAAGTAGGTTGATGTAAAATTCTTTTGAGTGTAAGTCATTCTAGCACCGGCCAAAAGCAGCAATTTCGCTGCTTGGAGATCATTTTTCTCCCATGCATGATAAAGAGGCTGTTCAGATACTCCATCATGATTAACGTTTGTGACACCATAATTGAGCAGTGCTTCGGCACAATCTAAGTTTTGAGATTTGACAGCGACAGACAGACAAGATCGCAGGCCATAATCAGTGGCCCCATTTTTCAAAAGAATCTCGCAGCAGTTCAAGTGTCCGAAATCACAAGCAAAGTAGAGAGGAGTTTCAAAGGAAATGGTTTCCTGGTTCACTCTTGAACCTGCTTTAATCAAAGCAGCAGCAGAGGAAGCGTAACCTTTTAAACAGGCGAAATGCAAAGGAGTTTCTCCGCGATAATCAACCGCATTCACATCATGGCCTTCACTTATCAATCTACAAAGCAGTAGTTTCCGATTGTTAAGTGCTGCATCGTGAAGACTGGAGAAACCAATCATCGCCATACCTCCTGGTGAGAAATGCTCTTCAACACACTTTAAATAAACAGTGACAACCCTAAGTGCCTTATTCGTCTAAATGCAAAGAACAAGGTGTTACGAAAAATGTCACATATACATCGTATAATATATTTAAAACCTTTATCATGCTAACAGAAACAATTGATTAAAGTTGACCATAAAAAATGGAAATAAATAATTACAGATAAAAGTAGTTGTGCTGGCAGGTAAGGGATCTGATACTGTAGGTGACAATAGCAAACTTTATCAACTATTCTTCCACACAAGGTATGTCTCTGTACAGCCTACTCAAAAGCTAAGGTATCTGACTCTAAAAGATCTGATAAAATTTAAAACAATATAAATAAAAATATCTGGAAACATAATATTTAGTGATCGGCAGCATATGGGATAATAGATAGAGATAACATTGGGGTTATTGGACAACTTAATGACCATAACATATGTCACGGATTATGTAAGTCATCTGGGTTTACGCTCACGATTGCTTCCATGATATTTTTATTGCTTCAACGTTAACTGGAACCTGGATAATATACTGCTCTGCTGTAGCTTGCCATTGTTATGCCTTCGTATCAGAATAAGATAATTACTGGTCTTGTGTTCAGTTAAACTTACTGCTCTGGTTAACACTGACTTGCTAAGTTTGATACAGCTAAATTTGTTCAACACATACAGACAGCAAACAATTTTTTTGCAAGTTTTCATATTAAATAAAAATACATGTATATATAACAACGACATACAGATAGACATTGAAGTAATGCAGGGCAAGATGCACGACATGCAACAAAACATAATTAATTACGCCTTCATGCTGGCTATATATATAAATATGTATATAAAATGTTTCCAAATAGACAAGCTCTAACAAACTAAAGCTTATATTAAAAGTTTGCTCTAACTGTTGATAATTATTCTGTAAGTACACCAACAAAATTGATAAGGTATATTACAAATATTTTCAAAATCGTAAAGAAATTCTCATTGACAAACCAACAATAAATAAAAAAGTTAAAAATTCCTCCAAAATATGCAAAAACTATAATTACACCACTGCCTTCAAGTTAACAATACTTGGTTAAGCAGAGCAGATAACAAGCCTGTGGTACACAGTGCGTATGGTGTAACTATATTACTAAAAAAGCATTTTGAAACTTAATTAGCAAAAAAAGAACAATATGAAGCAATTATAAAGAGCACGATGACGTAATAAATTAGATCACACAACCAGAGGATTAATCCTTTATTGAGCATGACAAGAGACCTTCACACAGTGAAGAACTTTACAGAATGAACTCGTGATAGCCTCGTGCTGTCATACTCGCAATCTTAACAAACACGCTGTTTGCTACGGTCATCTACTTAACTAACTACAGTGAAAAATAGAAATACTTGTGAGGTAAGAAAACAGACAAATATACGCTGGGAACACATTGAAATAGCTTTGCTTTAAGACACTGAATCATACCAACACAAATAAACAATACCAAAAGCAAACTATTAAAAAGCATAAAATCATGTTTTTGAAGTTTCTAATAAAAATGCATGCAAAGAACAACATGTTTTCGGAACATGAATGCATGTTGGAATCATTTATTGTCTGTTACAAATACCTATTAAGTAAAGAACACTGTATATAGCATCCCGACAAAAGCGACAGTGGTTATGCCAGTTGCATCGTCCGCTGCTCGATCCATCTCTGGTTGGATGAAAATCATGTTGCTAAAGATTGAGGTAGAGGTTGGGCAGAGCCACGATCCACTTCAACTACCGTTGATTAACCACTGCGGGGGGAGGAAGTGCTTCCATGTTTCCTTCTTTTAAAAAGATAATAAACACAAATGCAAACTAGAATGATAACGACCAAGGCAAGAGCCATCCCGAGAATTGCGATCAGCTGTTGTTGGCGTTCTAATTCATTCGGTGATAAATTGAGTCCACCACCAAATTTCACTGTTGGCTTTGGTTTTTGAGAGCATCTTGGTCCGGTGTAACCGTCAAGACATTTGCAGAGTGGATTTCCGTCGCTTTCAAGACAACAGTAGCCATGATTTCCGCAGAACGTGCTTGGATGGATGGCAGGGTCACATTCTTTCTTCGAACAAGTTTTTTGATGTTCCTGCTTTGCAACAACAACCAATGTGACAGAGTAGTTTGCATCAAGTTGGATAACTTCATTCATAGCACGACAAATGAAGTGGCTGCCGTTATGTTTTGGTTTAATATTTCTCACAGTGAGTGACCCGGAACCACCACTTTTCTTCGTTTTAATGGAAAACTCCTGGGGTTTATTTGTGCTATTGAGCAAGACATCGTTATAATACCAGCTTATGGACGGCTTTGGTTTTTTGCCAGAGGCCTTGCATTTTATTCTGAGCTTTTGACCAACTTGCTTTTTAAACATTGCTGATTCTTTCTTAAACTTGGGAGGTAACAGGCAGGTTTTGCAACGGAGTTTCTTCTTGATCTTGCCAGTGGATTTTATTGGGTTGAACTGATTCCAATAAAAATGGCCATCAACCGAATTTTGCAAAAAAAGAATGTATTTTTTTCCTAATTTGACATCTTCACACGGCTTCGCCTTGCCGCCTGGTCCAAATGTAATGTTCACATTCTTTTTTATTTTTCCACGACTGTACGGAAACACAGTGACAACTTTTGCAGTGACATTGTAAACTTGATTACTTCCTTTGCCGACTCGATCAACTTTCGCGAGTGTCATCGCTTCAACTAATATCTCGGACGATGCAGCAGCTTTCTCCACAGACATCTCATTGTGAGGAAGACACAATTGGCCGTTTGCCAGAGAAGTGATATGAGAAATAAATATGACCGAACCAAATATGACAGCATGCATGGTTAACATAACCATAAAAAATAAAAATAAAATTCTGAACTGAAACTATGTAAAAACAAAAATAAATTACGACTATGTCATGCATTATATACAAATCTTTGTATAAACTATATCAACAAGCTTTCTAAACTGACGATTTTAACATACAAAGGTTACGCACTGTTTTTTAAGACAGGTGGTTTGGTTAAAAGAATTGGTATGCAACAAGTTGATTTTAGCTGGTTAAGGTTTACTTGAAGTCCCTAGTATAGATTTAGGTAACTATGTTATAACAGTTAACTTTGATCAACTAGAAACTGTGCAAAATAGCTTTGAACGTATGATTTTCTAGTGAAATAGGGCAGCCAAAGCTTTTGGGATCAAGACATAACCATAAGAACAAAAAACGTAACATATGTGACCACATTAGTGCAGCATACAATATTTATAACCAACAAGACATGCGTATTAGGAGAATAAATGATTAAAATGTAAAGTACTTAACTAAAAAAGTTCTAATTAATTTTATGAACATACAAAACTTGTAACTTATTTTGCAGATCATGTACTCCACGACAACACCAAAAGTAAAAGGCTAAAGCGCATTTAGCTTCTTAAGATTAAGATTAACTGACGGATGAATGAACTATTTAATAGCAGATGGGGCAGGTTAGGAACTTGAAATTACTGACGTCACATAATGGCATTACGTTACGTTAACTGAGTTATGTTTCACTAAAAACCTTATTCCTATATCAGGTTATTACAATACATTCGTACCCTGGCAGTTTATTGTATGTGCTGTACAGTGCAAGCCAAAGAACCTATCGCCCATAGTGAAAATACTAAATAAATCCACAAGCTCTTACATGCTAGACTGAAACTGTTTCAATAAATAGCGGTATTTCACAATTCTGATGAACGACTTTCACTTGTGAATATTCTGATAAACACCCAGAGCCCAACTGATCTCATTGAACTCACGCACCGAGCGCCTAACAATAAAGTTGTGTAACTACAGCCCACATACCTGGCGTATGGCTTTTCATAACACCTTATATCTATACGCCCACTCTGCACAACTGTTTGCGTTTATGTACACATCGATCGAAGCCAGCGTTAGTTTTATGAGGTGGTGGAAGTAACACGATAGCCTCTGCCAGGACAAAATGCTTCAGGCAGTACATAGGTTGTTTACCCGGCATTTTCCGGTTACGTAGTTCACTTACGTTAGCACGGCGCTTCTACAGTGGCGCGGGGGGCACTGGTGCTGTCTAAGCCGTCTACATGACGAAGACGTTGTTAAATAGCGGTTCTCTTTGTGGCTGAGGCGACCTGGTACGTTTAGGAGAAAATTACTTTGCCAAATATGGGCAACTGGGAGAATTTTTTAGCTTGTCTATATACCTGGTGTGGAAACTCCAAAGCAACACGTTTATTAGAGCTGGACACACCCTATACAATGATACACCCTTAATATAGATTCAATACCCTCTAAAGAGCAAATAAAGTAGGATAGATGGTAACCTACGTAACGGAAATCATTGAAATCATTAGATGAGTTAGCATGACATGTAATTCAACGTTCACGGGCGTTTAGTTTTAAAGTTGCGGTCTTAAACCCAGTACACCACCTGTTTTAGAAACATTTTATAAACCTTTTAACCTATAACCCATTTATAATCCAAAATAATAGTTTAGGTTGAATAAGGAAAAATCGCAGGTTTTTCGTGTAAGGTCTACGTCTTTGGGTATATTTATATTTGGTAACTATCTTAGCCCTAAAATCACCGTTTGACTTTGCAATATATTTTGTAATTATATTCAGAGAACCCAACTGTTGCATACCGTTGTGTTTTTCCTTTTTATTTTCCGACACGAGCTTTTGCAACCAGAAGGTTGCTTCTTCTGGTTTATACTAAGAGGTATAAATGATAGTAGCTGCGTACAACAATAAATTGCCATGGCGACGACTTATTGGATTCTCACGAGTGGTAAATTTTTACGTCACCATTACCTAGTTACCTAGTAGTTAGTCGATAAATGAGCTAAAACTTGTACACGTAACTGTTTCTAATACGTGATTGGTAACGTAAATCGAAATGCCGGTAAAATAAAATCTAAAACAAGTTTATTTCGCTTTCAGTCATATCACGTATAGACGGCGTAATTACCACTGCGTACCTTGTTTATCTACGTCATTCGACGATAACCTTTCGTCAGCAGGGTAAATGTATCAAATTAAAAGCAGTTATACCAGACTTGACTTTTGAAAACTTGCGAAGTTAAACTCGGTGTTGCTTGGCTTTCCATTCATTCCCTGAGGTATAAGCAGTCAAGTAACATAATTGGAGTGAAGTGGCCTTGCTTTATAAAGGCACGAATAGCTCGGGAACATCTTTTTCTCTTTTTGTGCGTAATTCCAATATAAATTTCCCAGCTTATGATTTATTCATCCGTCAACTATTTCACCAGTTTTATTGTATAAAACATCTTTTATAAGAAACTAGAGAAGTTTCTTTGTACAGAGCTAAGAATTCAACGCTTTGGGCCGCCTCAAAGTTAAGAAAGTATCTTGGTTTCAACGTTTGTTGCTTGCACAAACGGTTGTATGTTGAAATACAACATGTGGCCTATAAAATTTTCTAACAATGTTTAGCTTGGCAGCCAACTTCGATTTTGTTGCCTTCTCAACGAAAATCGGCAAATTTAGGTTGGTTTTTTGGTGATATTCATTTTCGAAGAGAAGTTGACATCCTGATAAATCTATTACGAACTCATCATAAAATATAAACCTAAATAGAAAATTTGCGCTAAAATGTTGGAAACTAAAACCAAATTTGCAAGAAGTTCCAGCCAAAAGCTTCTTAGAATTTATGAACGTATTTTATCAAGCGCTCATGTTAATTTCTTTAAAGGAATAAAATCAGTTTAGGAACAAAATTTTAAATATTGGAATAAGACCAAGAATGTATTTAGTTATGTGTGCAAAAATGACAACATGTTGTTTTTATGAAATCATTCAGGTCATTTTGAACTTATTCCGGTGACGATAACAAGCTGTCATTGATACGAAAACCGGTCTCAGCATCATCGATGAAACCATCACAATTACTCAGCAAGTAGCCTGATTGTCCGCGCTCCCCAAGAGCTTGAGCAAATTTTGTCCGCAAACTTTCAAATCTAAGCATTGCGAGTATTATTTCGTCACCAGTTTAAATGTAACGTCTTCCAAATCGTCATCTGTTGTTCAGACGCGCCGTCGCGATTCGACAAACGTAACAATTGACCCCGAACCTGCCGCGAGCAATGATGTAATTCTTGACAAAGTTCAAAGCGAACATAAGCGCTGTTTCATTTCATGTTTTTTGAGGATAATTTACCACTTTTTAAAGTTTAACTCGTTTAATTCGCACCAATGAGCAAAGAAGCAAAAGATTAAAAAATGCGAAAGCTTAATTGTTCTTGTAACGTCATAATCCGACAACAATGCTAAGGGTTTTTGTTGCCAGGATGAATTTGAAACGAATCACCTGGGCCCGGTAGAGTGGAGACGGCTGCTAATATAGCGACGATGTTCACGTAAATGACCAAAAACACGTAAATTCAAACAAGTATCGTCGCCATGACGATACGCCCTTGTCTCCTTTAACAATACGTCATCATGAGAATGTAAATAAAGGATCTTTTCGCGTGGGAAGTGACGTCACAAAGGTATTTGTGACGACGGCAATCGTCTACTACCAACATGTCGAGGAATGCGAAATAAAGCAACAGGGACCAAGGTGCGAACGCGCAAAAACATTGAATGAGTTGTTATTAGTAGTCGGCGGTTTGAAACGACGCGCATCGGAAACATTTGAAAGCGTCTTCGCTTTCCACGCGCCCATTATGGGGCCAGATCAAAGAGGAGACCACACACACTTATCGAGGCTCGTTTGACACTTGAACGAAATATTTCCATTGCTACTATCGCCGACAGCGCTAACTCACAAGCCTTGTGAGGTCAACCTTTGTTACAGTGTATGATTAATATGATGTCGTTGTTTTAACGAATTCCTTGGTAAGTGTGACGAGATAGCTGAGATGACTTTTGTAAGTTTTATTAAAAAAACAACTATAACGAAACAAAATCCCGATGACAGTAAAAAATTCACGAAATTCAAAAATTCCCGATGAAAGTAAAGATTTTCAAAAGGCGAAAAACACATAGACATCTTCTAAGTGAACTGCCTCTCAGAAAATCGTGAGCTGGTCATGCCACGGCGCTACTACTGTCCTATTTACACAAACTGCTTTCTTTAAACATTTCTGGATGATATTTCTCATCTCTAATTCACATTAAGATGGATGCAACGAATACCGACTCCATTCTAAATAAGACAAATCCATGACCTTTCAACTGGGGTCAGCGACCAGGTCAAATGGGGGCAAAGGTGGCGGGTTACTGACGGCCAGCTCACTGACGCCACCTACCGTCCGCCCACCCACTGGTTGGTCAGAGATGAAATGATCCAACTTTTTGAGTGAAGTACTCGAGTCATCGAGATTCTCGACGTCAATTGTTGAGTCGTTTGTTAAACTTTCGGATTTTATGTCCAGCCTTGGCTTTTTCGGGTCTAAGTTGCTCGTGAAATCATCAAATGAAACTGTTTCCTAAGAAATTAGAGAAATCGATAAAAATAATCATCACTAATTAGAAATCAGGCTGACTTCATAAAAACAGCTATGCAGAAAAAAATGTACAGTTTTTCCACATATGATTAAATGGTTAAGATTACTCTGCTAGTTTTTCTAGGTTTTAAAATTTGGGAGAAGAATTTGTGATAAAAATAAATGTCCAGACGTAAACAACATAAATAAACGTAAAACCAACAGAACTTTAATTTCTGCTTCATCTCATGACTTAATATTCTTGTATTTAATATTTACATATCACGTATTTAATAACAAACCCACAGTGGGCAAAGTTTCAGTTATTATTGCTTCAGATGCGCTTGAACGCTTCCGAGACTGCTGTTGTTTTTTCGATATTGGCATCCCGGCATCTTCATAAATTTTTCTCTTTATTGCATTTTTTAGTTGTCCTCTGATGAAAAAGAAAAAGAGTCGGCAGCTGTCCCAGAAAAGTAAAAATTTTGAGAATTTCTTACATTGATCTCGTTTTTACAACTTCGCTGATTTTATTTAAGTCAGTTCCAAACGACTGGACAGCACTTCGTAACATTTCTATTTCATCGTCCGTCCACTTTGCTCTATAATAAACAAACTTGTTGAGATAGATGTACATAAACAAACGGTAAAAGTCATATTATATTGTAAATAAAAATAATCCAATATCATAGAAATATTATCAAAAACAAAAAACAAATAACCAATAACACTTTTTCCACTGGAAATTTTTTTATGAAATTTAGCATGGAAAAAGTTTTATGCACAAATGGTTCACCTTCTAAGATATACGACATGTTAAAATGGATGCAACACCAACACATTTTCTGACAATACCATATTTACTCAAATAGAAGGCTTGGCGTATTTTTAAAAGCGTTTTCTGCAGCTTCTGATTAAAGGCGCCTTAATGAATTTACAAACTTGACTAGTTCCGTAAACAATGAAATTACTGTTCTATTTGTCCTGTTGTTACCCTTGCTTCTTTAAGTCTGATTTGTTGATAAAAGAACGTTTTCACATTGCAAAGTAGCAAGCCACAGGTTTGTATTGCATTGATTTTTTGCAAAGTTTCCTGCACCTTCTATTGTTTTTTAAAATCAATCCGAGCAATCAATCAATCCTTCTATTCTTTTTAAAAAATAATCCGAGCGCCTTTTATGGAAGAAAGTATGGGATTAGCCAATGCTGGAGTTTTCTTTCAACCTGTGACCAGTAATGAACAATGACAAATATCTCACCCGGGTGGGGCTTCAACATTCGGATTTATCTGCATTGTCAATTCTGCAAGTTTCGAGAACGCTTGCCCGGCTGATGTGAATATTTGGCTCACCTAAAACGTTAGTCAGTCAGTTTAGTACAATTAAACAAAAACATTTTTTCAAATAACTTAAGTAAATTTGCTGAAGCTTAATTTCCATATTACTATCCAGGAACAAGGTCTATCAAATTGTTTGTGGTTTTTAAACACCTGCATATTAAAATGATTATAAAAAGTGTTCGGCTAGATGAAAAAGCAGAAATCTTTGATCAACTTGCTGCAAACTTATTCTAGATTACATACATTTTATTATTTTAGTCTAAAACATTATGTGTTTTGAAAGAGCGCAAAATTTTTTCAAAGTTTTATGGTAAGAAATTCAAAGTTTGTCCAGAAATAGACCAATATACGGCAGTACCTTGTTTGCTGCATTTTGATCCATTGTTTGTGCAAAGTCAGCGAACCAAATAATCTGTAAGAAGCAGCATCAATCGAAGAACAAATGCAATCTTCTAACGCTTCAGTAAATTACAGATTAGTAACCTATAACTTGCAGATTCAAAAAAAATTTTGCAAATCAAATTTGGTGGGGTACTAGACTTAACATGAAAGTGAGGAAAGTGCAGGACTTACAGACCCGACTGGAAAGTGTGGCAGCTTTCAACGAGAAATCGTGCATGCAAACATGCAAATTTTGGCGAGTACTGAAATCTAAATCTTGGTTTATTTATTAAAAATTGGCGTGATAAGTAAACCATTCGACGTACACGATGACGAATCTCGTGTGTGCAGGTGTCACACTTTCCATGGTTTACAGACATACCAACAACAATATGCAAAGTTTTTTCATTTATGCTGATTCATATATAATAATCAAAAAAAGCAAGTTTGTTGTTTCAACTCCGATTTAAAACAAACTGAAAATTGAATCAACGAAAAGTCAAACTTTGTATCTCTGTATTATGCACAATTTCTCCCAAAATAACTTGGAACGCAAAAATATGCCACTCTGACTGCTTTGTAGGCCTGGGGCCGTTTTTAACAAAATTTTGCGTACGCCAAACAACCAAAAATGACAAGTGCTGCTTGGTGTGCAAAACGTAATAAGTTGCCTAGTGATGTGCACAGTAATAATTTAATATCTAAGTCAAAAATTGAGTTCACAGAAGTTCTGTCTATGTCATTACGTCAAAATTATGCACTTAACTGCCTAAAGTCAGAAAGTGCGCCACTGCTCAGCAGTGTGGCCGCTCATGTCAGTCTACAGTTTTAACCCCATCTGTCGCCAACAAGCCCACTTTTTCGTAAAAATTTATCTTTTCGCACTTCCAAGGACATTTAAGAACACGGCTAAACTGTGTATACAAAGTCATCCTGTAGTTGTCAGTTGTGTACTAGACCAGGATATTTCAGTAGCCTAGTCTGCCAACTTTCTTTGTACACCAATCTGCCAACGCTTTTTACGCAATCTACTTATTGCATTTTTTGGTGCTAAATTACTGTTATTATTATTATTACTGTAGCACGCGCTAACTAAAGCGTTCCACTCAGTTTTATCTATATGTACTGTGGAGATTTTGCATGTGAACCACTAATATTAATTTTGTATCTGTGTAGTGTGTAGTGCTATTAGCATAGAAATCTTCTAGTAACGCAATTTGGCGCGTCTTCACTAAAACAAAATAAGTCATAAACTTTTAAGCAACAACACTTCTGAGTTGTAATGTATGTTTTTAAAATGATTTTGCAACAAGTAAATTTCAAATGCATTTTACATGGGAAAAGTTTTGTATTGTGAATTGAATAGGCATAAACTAAGAACACTTGCGCCCGTAAGAATAAAACCAAACGTCTTTGGTGTTAAATTGATAAAACTTGAATGAATTCTAGCATTACATGCTCTCTGCTTCGATTACGTTCTTTGATTTGTACTGAATTCCATTTTCTTGCACAGTTGAATATACACAATATCTCTGTTAGATAAATTTCTGTTTGAGTCTGGTAATAAATTAAAATGAGTTGAACTTCCAAAAGGTAATTTTTTTACAAAAACCGAAAAAAGTGCTAATATTTATTGCTATGAATTAGCGGTTAACAATCAAAATTAAGCAAAGATCTGGAATCAATTTTTGGAAATTTTTTTTTTTTTTAGAAAAACAGAATTTCGCCCTAAAGGGCGTCACCAGTTTCTTTAATCGACAAGCAAGCAGTAAAATCAACTCAAAGAAAAGTGGAGAAATCATACAACTTCCAATAATTTGAAATAATATCATTAGCACATAGGCCTAATGTGAAAGTATAAAAAGTTTGCTATGAACGAAACCCATAAAATCATACGCTACTTGCCGCAGTTCTTTTAATAACAGAGATATACCGTACACGGATCATCAGATCTACACATGGTTACAAGAGATCTTAAATAAAAACTTTGTAATTGCATTTGGCTGTGAACAAATCTACTTGTTTTTCTGAAAACAAGTTTTTGTTTTCTTTGCTTGCTGAAAAGCGACAGTAAATTTATCATGAGATGTGTTACAAATTGGATGGTAATTCAAACGCCTGAATACTTGCTGTACCGATCTTGATGGTAAAATGGCATTAAGTGATGATATGAATCATTACATAATCCAGCTACATTCAAACACAAATGTGAAGAGTGAAAAATATAATTGTATCTAGATTACAAGTTAAACCGATGAATTCAAGGTTTAGTTAGTTGAAAATAACAGTATGGTAAAATGCTCCACAAAGTGCAAAAACTCTGATAAAACTTACGACAAAATACAATAACTGTTTACAAAATGCTTTTAATCTGGGCTTATGATAACAGCATCAATCCTAAAATGTAAACAAGTTGTTTTTTAATGCCTGAACTTATAGAACTAATATTAATATATGACTCAAGACAAGGTCGATGCCTTTCAACACATAAAAAATCAAGCAAAATGGAGGACCAAATTATTCACTAAAAACAAGGTGAGCAGTGAAAAAAAAAATTTTTCCAAATGAATTTATGCGGCGATCAGGAAAGTATTTTGTAACGGATTCTCACAATGTAAAATCTAACTGCATATGTAATGTGTAAGTGCAATTCATCCAAAGTATTAACGAAATAACTGCTTAATATAAGGTAGTGTATGTATGCAAATATGTAGCTAGTAGTATGCTAGTGTATGTTATATGTGGTTAATAAAGGTGCAAATAAGTCTTCAATGGGGCGATTTGCAAATCCGTTCCAGGCAGTTAACGACCAAAGCTGTCCATCCAGTTTGATGGCTGAAACACAAAAATACCATTTACACAGAAGCAACAAGTTTGTCATCTCACAGCAAAGCAATCACATAACGCAAAAATTTAACTAATTCATTTCAAATATTTTTCGTTAATGTATCTAATAAGATAACATCTAATCTAATAAAATATCTTAAAATTATAGAGATTATTTTGTTGTGAAGTTACGACATTGATGTCAGGTATAATACGTAAAAATGCAACACAACAAAAAACTGCAATAAATCGAATGTCCTGAACATGTTTCAACCAAACAGGCGTAAAAAAGCTGCAAACAAACCTACCTTGCCCCACATCCACGTCCACTCTCTGCGTGAAAATATTCATAGAAGAGGATGAGCTCCTTCCAGAACTTGTCGTTTGCATACTCCTCGTTCTCACCATGGCACGGTCTCTTCCCTGTGCTCGCATCCGGCTCGAAGAGTGACACAATCCGACGAGAAATCTCTTTTGCAACATCCTGAAAGTCAGAAGGAATCAGACGTTTAACAAGATAGCACATTGTACGGAACTGCAACGCTTTAAAATTTTGCAATAAATGAACCGATGCGTAAGATAGTGAACTTGCTGGTTTTCATGCTCATTTTTTTCTTGAAAGCATGCATTTATAAAGCAGATTGCTTGGCTGTAAATAAGTGTCTTAACCTTTAGACGAAGCATATTTCCTGAACCAGTTGGACATTCCACTTTAAGCTTTTCTCCATAGAAATAATCATACCTCTCCAGGGATTCAATGATAAGATAATTTACTAAAAGAAAAAATTAACATCGTACTAAACTTCTATAATTTAAAACAAGAATAATGATAAAACCCAAAACTCTTTACCGAATATATTGACGTTTACCATTCAAAATTGTAAATTATAAAACATCAGCCCATATCCAACACATCACTGTACCCACCACACAGCCATACTGGACCCCTCCAGTTGCTATTTCCACCAAATAAATAGGTATTTGACTCCCCTGGCACGTAGTCCACTCTGTGCTCCTCGCCATTGACATGCATCACAAATGGATGGTCCTTGTGCACCTAAGACAACAACGAATACTAACCACTGGACTTAGACTAGACTTTGCATGAGATGCTGTTCAATACAACTCATGGCTAGTCGTCAAGCAGCAGCATAGGTAAGACAATTTGCAGTGGTTTACAAGCGCAAAGTTTCACTCTGCTGTATGCAAGATACTCTAATACACATCTTGAAAAGGTATCCTCGATCATAAAAGAAGCGGCACCTTTGACAGGGATCGTATCCCGTAAGGAGAGAGGAATTCATCCTCATCCAGGAGGTACTTGATAACTGAGAGAAGTTGCTCTTTAGTGGGAATTGCGAGCAAAATTCGATCTCCAGTTGATTCAGACCCATCTTCGCTCATGAAAGTTATCTTCGTGGAAAGAGTTTGTTTAATTTAATGGTGGGATGTTGGTCAGAGAATGAGTTCTCACCAACAGTGCAAAAGGGCCATTTATTTATTTGATTGAAGAGAATTTGTTGCAAAAATCGTTTCTTCAAAAAACTTTCTCCTAAAAGAAACAGAAGCAGATTTACCCTGTTATTTAAGTCCTTTCTGTTCTTGATGAACCAGTGAGTTCTCTTCATGAACTCCGGCATTTTCTCCGTGTTCTCCCGATCGAGCACGAGGCACGCGTAGAGAGGGATGAGTCCGACCATGGATCGGATGCGGAGAGGCTGGGAGCTGTCCTCGAATCGAAGAACGTCATAGTAAAATCCATCCTTCTCATCCCACAGACCTGGGATGGATCAGGATTATAAAATTACCGTTGTCTAATTTCATCAGACAGAAATGTCGTCAGACAATTCAAACAAATATGCACGATCAAACGGCTGCAGTGTTCGGGTTACACATGACCACCAAATAGATATCTTATAAACATGTGGTGGGCTGGTACCTTCCCCATTTCCAGCTGCGTTCATGGCGTCTGCGATCATGATGAAGTGCTCAAAGAACTTGCTCGCCATGTCTTGGTACGCGGTGTCGTACAACGAGAGCTCCAACGCGATGTCAAGCATCACCACGCAGAAGAAAGCCATCCAAGCCGTGCCGTCTGCCTGTGATGTCACGAACAAAACGCTGTTACACAACAATCCACTATGATTCTTGACAGATAAAAAAGTATTATTTATTATTTATAATTCTGCGTTCATGAAAATTGTAACACAGACAAAGAGTAACAAAGTCACCTGTTCCAGCTCACCACCAGTGGGCAGTGGTTTAGATCGGTCGAAAACTCCTGAAACAATAAAAAACAGGATTAGCAAAAAAAAAATTTAATTTCTAGGTTTAAAGCAGTTGTTTGAGAATTTGCATCACTAGGTGGAAATTTACCGATATTGTCAAGACCAAGAAAACCACCGGAGAAAACATTTTTCCCATTTGGGTCTTTCCTGTTCACCCACCTGGAAAATGATCAAACAATATAAACTCAATTCGTAAACAGAGAGCCAAAGATTAACATTTAAAATGTTACATTTAAGTAAAAGTGTAAACTTCAAAGTGACTAACTGCAAAGCGTGATCTATTTTAATCGACCGGAATAGGCGCAATATAAAATTGTATAAAATTTGAGCAATTACAATGCCCTCCACGTACCATGTGAAGTTTAATATGAGTTTCTGGAAGCACCGAGCGAGGAAAACCTGGTCTCGCTGACCCTTGGGTGCGGTCAATTTGTAAACCCGATAAACTGACCATGCGTGAACAGGAGGGTTGACATCATCGAATGCGAACTCATACGCCGGGATCTGGTGATAAGTTGGAAACTGATTTATTTCGAAACAAAGTGACTGAGTCAACAGAAACAGAGAAGCTTGGATATAGTTTTCATTCAACTTGTGTCAAATTCTGGTTAGAAAAAGCTATTTAGCGTTTGTCCCCACATATGCGGTCAAATATGAATAATTTCTAACAAAAATTTTGTATTTTACCTGACCACTAGGTGACATGTACCATTCTCGTAGAAAAAGCAGAAGCTGATTTTTTGCAAATTCTGGATCAATCTTGCAAAATGGGATCATGTGGAAAGCAAGATCCCAGCAAGCATACTGAGTGAAACAAATGGTTCAGCACAAACAATTAACAATTGTTAACTTCATCGATGATTCGACACAGGTATTGCTAATTACTCTATTGCAACTATACAGGAGTTCCATGTTATCAAAAACCAAAAATGCTAAGCACAATATTCGGGAATGCGAACTTGACTGTTTTCATAGAATAGGTCACTTACCCATGGGTATTCCCATTTGTCCGGCATTGAAACTACGTCACGGTTGAACAGATGTTTCCACTCGTGGTTCCTACCGGTCAGCCTGAAGGAGGAATTTGAGGTCAACAAAAATTAATAAACAAACTTACATCTATAAATACAGTTTATTGTGGTTCTTTGCAGCAACCTGAAGCACAATATATAGCTGCTGCTTTGTAATTTGTGGTAAAATTATAAAAATAAACCCCACGTTAAAACACTGTCTGCAGCTTGTTTTGTTTCGTATAGATTTATTCGACCACTTAAAACACAGTAACACTTCAAAACTTGTTGCATAAGCAAATGACAATGTTCCTTGTGACAGTGTTTTTACAAGGAGTACTTTGACGTACTTCAGTTGGAAAACGTCGTAGCAAAGGAAGAAACGCGTTATCATAAGCAAAAAGTATCTGACAGCTATTCTGCAATAACACAGCAACATAAACGCTCATAAATGTTTAGTAAAGATTTCTGTAAATCACATTGAAATGTTATTAAGGTTGCTTGTAAGGTTCCGACGAGAAAGAAATAGGGTTGTTTGTGTATGTGAGCTTTGTCATCAAATATTTTACTGTATCAATTCCAGATATAGGTTTAATGGTTTTCAACAAACTACTTTTGCTATTTAAAATACTTTTGAGAGGAAAACACTTTTCTCAAAACGTACGAGGAGGCGGGAAAGATGGAAATTAACAGCAGCCCAACATGCGATGAATTGAAGTGTCCCGATCACTGCTGCACAGGCAAGCCGCTGCACGAATTCGAGATCCATCTTGATCACTTCTGCTGCAGTAAAGAAGACTACGAGTTTGAGCAGGCACACGAAGACTCAATGCGTGCATACAACAACACTTCGTAAGTCATCTGCAGTAAGGATGCATCATGTACACAGCATAATGCTTGAATGTGTGTGTGCATGAATGTGTTGTAATGATAAATGTGAAAAGGAAGATAATTATCCAAAAGCAGTTGCTTTAGTTGAAATTCACAACAATAGTAATTTCGATCAATCTACCTCTGTTTTTTGGCTTATTTATTGATAAATCATAATTTCTGAAAGAAGCTTTTATTTTGCGACATTCTCGTGTGAACAAATGCATTACTGCCATGCATCATCATCAGCATGAATCTGTATTCTATAGCAACTGATCTGAAAAACTCTTATATGATAACAGGTTCTACGCTCCAGATGATGATATCTATGGAGCAAGCCAAGGTAATATGTTTGGTCTAAACAGGAGCTCAGCGTTTCTATTGAGATATCGCTGCTTGTGTATCTAATACACAACTTTGGGAAGTTTTCAATGAGTTTCAGGCGTTTGATTGGCGGCACAACTTTTAACGATAAATTGAGAATTATTACAATAATAGCTGATAATTATTTGTCTCTTCCCCAACAGCGGAAAAAGAGGAAAAATTGAATAATTTTCTGGGAAACATATCAAGGTTGGTTGGTCACCAGGTGGCGGTCTATGTGCTTAACTACCAGCTAACTGCGATCTAAAACACAAAGATATACAACATCTTGTTTGAAGCGCACTTTGTCAAGTCTTATGTAGATGGTTTGAAAACTGTTTCATCATAAATGTGCAGATTGAGTCACTTTGGATTGCTGGGGGGACTTTTAGTGGCTTTCCTGCTTGTCGTACTCTTGCTGGTTGCTGTGTGGTTCGCTTTGAGGTGGAGGAAAAAATATTTGAGGAACAAACGCACCAGCAACTTGATGGTGCACCACACAGTCAACCACACTCAAATTGAAGATGGAATTAATTACAGCGACATGGCCCCTGCTGCGTAAGTGAAAGCCCCCGCCAGGTTCTTCAACTTTTCATTAAAATTTTTTTAAACCTTCTTAAATTTGGCTTAGCAAGTAGCAAAGTTTTCAGAGCAAGCCAAGAAAAGTAACTTTTGTAATCGTAATTTCCATGAGTCAGTAACAATATTAGTTACAGAGTTAACATAAAAATAAAAAAATTTAAAAAGTTTTGCAAAACTCTTGTAGAATCACTTTGGCTTGTTCATCTGCATCAAGCAACCCGGTGCATGTCGAGATGGTTGAGATGGACGAAGAAAAAAGACCTTTTCCAGATCAAACACCAGGTAAGTGGCAAGATTTTCCCAGGTGGAATACAAACATGTGAAAAAATTAATTATTTCTTTTTTTTAAACAGCCGCAAATAATTCATCAATGCTGCCAGCTTATGATGATTTGTACGAAAACAATTCGCCCACAACAAACGAAAATCAGGAATAATAATCAAATATTTTTCACAAAACTATTTATCAACTCTAACCTTGTTGAATTTTGCATTTTTTTCGAGTGGTATTTAAAACAGTGCAATGTCAAGCAAAACCTTTGGCAATGAAGTCTTCTTTGCATTCGATAAAGAAATCTTTTCTAAGACTGACAGTGTAATCACGTCCATAAAAACTACTTATCATACAATATTGCTGAGCATGTGGCAATAATCTCAACACTACTGTTCAAGTCGGATGCCAAACTACTGAAGTATGGCAAACTATTTTGAAATGGTGCGATTGCTTTTCATTAAAAGAAGGTAAAGCAGACAACAAGTTTGTTTTATATCACCGAGCACGTTAAACTGAAGAAGAAATTTGACATTATTTTCAGTAGTTAGAGAGTCACTGCAAAGTACTTGCGGCTAATTTGACGGTCAGTGTGACACTTCGTGCAAATATTATGATCTCAAAAAAATCCCTGTGTATGACAAGAAGCCGGCTTGCGTGCATAGGAATGACCAAGTTTTGCAAAAGTAATAATAAATAAGTGGCAGTTAGATCTGGTCTAAGTTAATGTTGCGTCTTTTATATCAATATATTGTTAGACTGTAGACATAAGACAAATTGTATAGTAGTTTAAACAATATGCAACAGTTTCAGTTTGAATACAATGGTTACTGTTAAGATAATCTATTTGGTAAGCTATTTAAAGAAATCCATTCAATGGATTATCCCATAACCTGGGCGCACTTCGGTTAAACCAACGTTCTACTTGCAGCTTTGCAGTACAGATACGATTTCCGATACCGGTACAGGATTACTGCCATGAGTTGGTTAATTAGTTAAAGGTATCCCACATGCCATGGCATACAACAGATATTGCATCGAGGATATAGAATTTGACAGTGATTGTGAGATGCTCAGTAAAACTTATGACATCACGGAGAAAAATGACATCGATATGTGATAGAGTAAAGTGTACCTTGATCGTGGAGGAGGGATTTGGTCAGCGTCTCCGTTCAACCAATCAGCAACAATGTAGTGGTAGAACTGTTTCGACCACAGAAGTCCAGCACAAGCTTGTCGGAGCGTGTTCATATGTTCCTTGTCGAAACCGGGAAACTTGCTCTGAAGATGGAGAATTAAATTTTTAAACTTATTTTAAACTCTGTTGAGGTGAAAACATGAGCATGAAAAGATGAAAAAGCAGGAAAACATGAAAATTTAACATGAAAGTTATCAACTCTCAAATCCCCTTAAAACTGTGTAATGATTAATGCAACGCCCCGCGCAGTCATCAATCAACGCCCCTTGTAGCTTCGTCGCACATCTCGTAATCACGCCATTTATGTTCTCAGTTCAGTCCCTCAGTTCTTTTCAGTTGCGTGATTACGATTCACCATTTTAAGACTACCAGTTTTCCTTTTATGCTTTTGTTTAACTTTACCTTTTTGTGTTGCAGCTTAGTTTAGTTTTTGTCTCTTAAAGCTGTGCAATTAAATACGAGTATTTACAACTGTCTGTTCAGTTCAAACTGTTTAAAATTCAAAAATCTTACCCAGGGAAGAAGCAGCACACACAGAAAATTTATAAAACAACTATAAAAACATGGCAACTATAGTCATTTCCAAGAAGAAAATAATTTATTGAAATGCTTGAAGACAACCTTATAAAAGATTTCAGTGTCGTGGATGCGTTCTTTGAAAATTTTTTCAAAATCTTCACCAAATCCTGCCTCAATCGTTGGTGAAGATTTATAGAGACGAGATTTTAAAATGACGCTTTCTGCAAAGAAATGTAAATTAAAAGTTTTACAAAAGATGCCAAGACAAAACAAAGGAATCTCATCAAGCAAAAATTTCTATAAATTTGATAATTTCTTTACTTAAATCGTTTTCTTTACAGCACAGTAAATCAATATTAAACTTTTTAAAATATGTCAAATTAGTTTTAAGTTTCTTAGCATAAAACATTTGCTATAAATCTTACCACCAGGTGGCACTGTAAGAACATAATAGGCAGCAACTTTTGTTCCTTTCGGTTTGGGTGAAACCGCTTCCTTTTCTCCTGCATTGTTCAAAAATAGATGAGTGTTTAAAATGTTAAAATGGCAAATTTCCACAAACAAAACATGAAGCATCCTTTTAGAGTTGGTTTGCTAAATCGTAAATCAGCAGACGATCACAGAAACATTAAAAACTCGACGTACAAATGTTGGCAAGCTTTTGCTTGAAGCAACGCAATACAATGGGAAGATGAGATAACGACACCTGATGTGACATGAGTGGGAACTTGTGAGAGGTTGCACCTGAGCAGGCACAAGTGCTTGGGAAGGCGCTCATGCACGACATACCACTGACTAAATTACAGTCTGCACATGACATGTCTCTATTGTCATATGATTTGCAAAGCAATGATTTATGCCCCTTAATTCCGCCAGAGCAACCAAGCACGAAGTATAAGCATCGTATAAGCACAAACACATACGTTGTCCACTTACCACTGACAACATATCTGTGGAACGCATCCTTGTAGTATGGAGTGTAGTTCAAGATATTGAACAGCTTCTCAGTGTTGGTTTCGTTCTCAGTAAACAGCATAACTGGATCAGGCTGACCTGGTACTGAGTCGTATTCCCAAATCATGGTGTCTGTAAGGAAGAGTCACACAAACATACACAATGTTGTTTGTTAATTAGTAACCAATTAATCGCAGAAAGTATAAATTAAGTCGTTAACAGACTTACCACAATTCATACTAAACCACTTTGTTACTCCATATAAATGCTTAACACTTAGGTGTATTTTCAACCGACATAATATAAACACGAACACAGTTAACAGCCGAAACGCCTCGCAGACCCATCACTACACAGGCCTCACCTAGCGTCTCATGTTTGCAGGTGACCTGGTGGTCACTTGTCTTTACGATTGACGGCTTGAGTGTGCAACCTTCATGGGTGCAGCCCCATATCCACGTGTTCCTGTACCAGAGGGTGGGGAGGACATGGACGGTTGCGGTATCGGGACCACGGTTTGACACTGAGTTGAAACAAACAAGGAAATTACTTTGATAAAAAAATTTGAAATACGTCGCTATACCTTACATGAATCTGAACGCAGAACATAGAAACAAGTGATACAGTATAATAACAATTAAACACAACTTCATTCTAATGAACCAAATAAACTAAATGTCTCCCACCAGTTATTTTGCAAAGGATATCTTGCGGTTCACCCTTCGCATACTCAGCTCTCACATCCCAATACTTGCTCTCATTGAAGCTTTCTACAAAGTGGTAAGTGCTAGATAATGTCAAGTTATCTAAGCTTGACCGCATTATTGATAGTTTAAGCTTCAATCGTCAAACTACTCTGCATAAGGTGATACCCATCTCACAAACTACATCCTAAACACTTTCAACATATCTAAGTTGAATATAAACTATTACCTGCATCTTCCAGTTCAAACTCCGGCATATCCA
This sequence comes from Clavelina lepadiformis, assembly GCF_947623445.1. Taxonomy (NCBI): domain Eukaryota; kingdom Metazoa; phylum Chordata; class Ascidiacea; order Aplousobranchia; family Clavelinidae; genus Clavelina; species Clavelina lepadiformis. The sequence continues at coordinate 1,265,500 of NC_135244.1, read as the reverse complement.
GGCTGCGATGTCTATTTTCATCAAGAAGCGAAGAGTACGGATATTCCGACTGAGGATATTTGTACAAAGCCTTCATATAGGAATGAGTGGGGGTGCTATCCAAGTAGTAGTAATTCTCTTTCACATCTTCGCCGTGGTTCCCTTCTGGGCCTGAACATAAATCATCAACATCTACATAAATCTTCCATTTTAAACGTTTTTGATCGATTTATTTTATTATCTTTGATGTTCATGCAATTAGTTTATTTATTTGTTTTTATCCATTATGGAATGGCATAGTCATCTTCATTTTTGGACTGAGGAAGGTCTTTGCACAACTAAAACTCAGCAACGATACCTCATCGTTCGAGCCCCAGGTTGCCGAGCTAGCCTTTGTGCAAGTTCCTATTTTCATACATTTTTTATTATCTTTTTAATTTTTTACTTCTGTCCACTAAACAGGAGCAAGTGCCGTTAACACCTTGGCCAAGGGCATTACAATGGTAGGTATTGAACATGAAACACAAGCCACATTTCTCTGTCAGCGCTCAAACCATTTGGCCATCGAGCTGACACGTCTCATTAATAAGTTTTAGTATAAGACATAAAATAGCTTAGATATATTCCATACATGTATTGTGCACATATTTTTCTACTAAATTAACAGTAGAACAAATAGTGATACCAGTCAAGCCAAATAGTCGTTCTTTAAGGATCGGGTCCTTTTCATTCCAAAGTGCAACGGAGAAGCAGAGCCTGCATTGTCGGTCGCAGATTCCCAACAAACCATCCTCTCCCCATCGATATGCGCGAGACCGGGAATCGTCGTGACTGAAGTAATCCCAGCTGCAATAAAATTTACCTCAAATATGCTGCAACGTACATGCCGACAGTTACATGCACAAATAAAATTAATGCGATCTCAAATAATTCTAGCTAAAACGCTTTAAATTGTTTATGCATTATGACGTAATAGTAGAACCATTGAACCAACCAGCTTCCATCGGGTGAGTAATCCTCCCTCACAGTCCCCCATTGCCTCTCCGAGAGATATGGTCCCCACCTCTTCCAATTTTTCCGTCTTTCTTTGTCCTCAAGTAACCTCAGTTTTTCTGCCATCTTAACCTTAAACCAACACACTCACTAAAAAGAAATATGACCGGTTATTGAAACTAGAAACTAAGAGCAGAAACTAAGCTATCTCACTCTGTCACTACAGGTCTATATCATCATCATAGAGCCTGAGCTAACGTAGTACGCCTTCCTGTCTTCCGTAATAGACATGGTAACGTTTTGCAGGACATTGGACACTGGTACTTTTCACCATGCCACTGATGCCAGTATAGCAGCAGTGCGTGTATCATAGGGCACTTTGCCATTGCTGGTGTCCGTTGGATAACAAAATTCTTGACACAATTGCCTAAAGACTACCGGTACTAGATTGCACTAAAATCATTTTACGAAAAAACTAATTTAAACGCTCTCCTCGAATTTCCATTGGGCCTCGACAGCTTCGCTTTAAAGTCGACACAGCCACAGGGTCATTGACCGGCATTGACCGGCTTGCGCAAAAACAAACTTTGTAAACTGCAAATCATTTTGTAAACAAAGTTTAGGCTAAAAATTTGTCACATCATTTCACGCTTCTACTTTGGGAATTCCCCTTTTGTTAGGTTGATAGATTTAATTCTTTAATTGTTTTTGAATGTCTTTCAAGTTCCGTAAAATTGAAAATGGAAATGAATGCTATGTTGTAAAAAGTGGATGCTTTGACAATATTTGTCTTGTACAGTATTATGTAGTAAATATTTATCAGTCTAATCAGTTTGGTAAGTCTGTGCCTGAGTGGTTGACGCATGAAACGGTGTACACGAACGACATAGCAATCCTGAACAATGTCTTTCGTTTTTCACAGCAAGAACTGTTTGCCTCTTTTGACTGAGCTCAGACTATGACGTCAAAACAATGATTTCAAACAACGTCAACTTGAAAAATCATTCGATGTTTGTGCCGTTACACTGTAGGCTTGACTTGGTCTTTCATTATTTTAAAGCAAGAAAAAATCGCTTTTTGAAATGTGCGCTTTTTGCAGCCTCGAATTTTTAAAAATTATTTTGGGCCAAATCATCCAGGTGTTTCCCCCTAAAACTGTACAAAACAAACTTATCAAAACATTTATATGAAGCAAATTTTATTTTTACCGTCTGTTTACTTCGACTTTCAGCTCGGTTTAAATTTCATGAAGAGTTTTTTGGACTTTTGTCCCGTTTATGTTGATTAGCAACTCGATTGTCTCCACGTCTATTAGTTAAATACTAGTCCATGCACAATCTATCTCTCAAAAATCTCAACAATCCGATAGTGTCATAGGTCATAGATGTTTGATAATACAGATAGCTAACAACACATCTTTCCCATCTACAGTTGATAATTTTGTATCAGTTTATTAAGTATAACAATACTTGTAAAACAAGTAAATTTAGTTGGCCAAGTTAGGGCTCTGATGTTTCCAAACGGATTTAACTTACAGAAAAGGCAACGTTCTGGGCAGCAAGTCAAAATACTTGATTTGGATTAAGTTAGTCAAAAAATATTCCTCATAAAACTCCCGGGGATCGGGTTGACAGGTAAATCATCTTAGTTATGACGACGACACACAGTGAAATATTGGCCGTGCCGGCAAAATTTTTAATTATAAATGAACGGCCTACTATCGATTGAGAATTCTCTTTTGAATAATGATCAAAAAACTTACTGCCCTTGCAAACTTCAAATGTCCGCTTTTACTATAAGTGCTGCAAATTTTGCCGGGAACTGCATTGAAAAGACTTAAGACTTAATTCATTCATAAACACTGGCGACCAGCTGCCACTCATGGTAAATATGTTGACGATGTTTGTTTGACGCGATTGTGAACTTGACTGAGCGTTCTTCACCAAAGACGTGCTCGGTCAAAACGAACAAAGCAAAAGCTTTTGAAAAGTTGGCCGCCAGGCATTTTTCACATTACCCTTACCCACGCACAGCAGAAGAGTAATTATAAAATAATATATAATATATAATATATAATAAATAGCCCAGCATCCACGCATGTCATCATGGTCAACACTGCCGTCTCCCAATTTGCTTCGAAGTGGGAAAGCAAACCTATGAGTTTAGGAAACGCCTCCGGAAAAGCTAAGTTTACTTACACGTAACAATTTACTTCTTACCAGCGTTACATACAGTTGGTGAATCTGGGTACTCGGATACTGACAAAGTAATCGCGGCATTATGATTAGGGGGACGCCATAAGCAGCAATATTGACATTTTGGTCAATTTCTGGTCCGAACGCATAACCTACATTTCAATAACAAGATTAAAAAGGAGATACTACGTTCAACATGTTTAACCTGCCTAAAGGAACATCACAAACCTGAACGATTGATTTGTAAATGCTGTGAGCACAAACAGCCATCCAGCAAAAAGCACAAAGAAGGAAATAATGCAAAAGAACGGTGCCCTTCATGCACAGATCCAAGTGTCGTCTTCTATCTACTGTATGCCACTGAGGAAGATCACGCATCTCAACATTAGGTTAAAGCAGGGGTGGGCAACATACGGCCCGCAGACAGTTTCCGGTCTTACATGATAATTTGGCCTGCTGCCACATTCTGCCACAATCCCTGTATTGCGTCACTGAATAAGTCCAAGTTTGCCAACCTGAGAAAGATGGTCATGAATCTACTTGTTCTGTTCGGGTCTACATACATTTATGAGCAAACATTTTCGACCATGAACATTAATAAGACAAAGCTGGGTTCCAATATAGGCCTATTCAGAAATCCGGCCCGCCAAGTACTTCATTTTCTCATATCAGGCCCGCCGACCGAAGAAGTTGCCCGCCCCTGGGTTAAAGCAAACGATGATGAGAATCTTTATACGATGTTTTGCGCGATTATGCCTGGAGTGAGAATGACAAGTTACTGCTGTATATCGGTATCATAACCGACGAATTGCAAACAGTGCAACTAATCTTAAAGGATACAAAATGTTAACTAAATACATGCCAACACCATCTCATCACTTAATTAATTTTGATCATATTTAAGGTAAATTGAACGCTTAACTGCTGGCAAAGATAAACAAAATCTTGTCATTTTACCGAGGTATAATCAGCAGGACTAAGGTAAGAGCTAGAAAAATCACTGAAATAATACATCCCACTCTTGTCACTGTCAAAAGCGCAACATCATCCTGAAAGTGGTACAACGCCTAAAAACAATCTTGAATCAGCTCATCGGCGACCGCGATGCTTGTGATGCGACCGATGAGATGCTTTTAATAAAATAGATGATAGGTCTTGCTTTTTAAAATAGAGCATACAACAAATATAACCGGAACAAAGGCCGTGCCAAGGTAAAATTTTACCGAGGCAAATATGTTATTTTTTTCCTATAATGGACTTAACACAAAACAGAAGTTAAACGTGTTTTCAATGAGAATTCTCGAAAATTTATGGAGGCAAAGAGCCGTATATGTCTCGATGTAGCTACAACATAAGAAACTGTATTTCAGTGAGTCGAAACAGCAAGAGTGTCATTGTGCTAATTTGCAAATAAATTCTCATCTTTTACGGAATTCTTGTACAGATCTGATAATATGTTGAAGGACTTATTAATGGTGTCTGGTGACGTATTACTTTTGTATGTTTCCAAAACGCTGTTCTATGTTTTTAGCACTTGCTTAATATTTGTCCGATTTGAAGCATCAGGCTTACTTCCAAATAAAATAAACCCGTTAGATACGACAACGCACATTATCAATGATGGTAGGAGTATTTCTTTGAGTGCCTCTAAAAGCAGGTTTCATTGTGGCATGAACCAATGCATCAACAACAACACTGTTAGCTTGGTTAAAGTACATGTTGAACTAGACTAAAATTGTTTCTACAAGGACAAAACAATCCAAAGTATCTTTGCGCTAATTACAAGTTCTTAAGTTCTTAAGTCATGCAAAATACAGCACGACTACCGTGACATATCAGCCAGAAGCTAGGTCTGGAGTATTTTAAGGTTTGCTGTAAGGCAAGATGAGCTGAAATACTATTTAATATGAAATAAACAACCATTGTTGAAAGCTGGCACATGGTGCGTGTAATTGCAAGATTTGTAGACAAGTTTCATCCAGATTAGGTCGTAAATTACTATCAAGTCAGTCACAGACAAATAAACTAACGGCCACGCTTCGTCTATATTGCCATGTTTCCATTTACGCAACTTTCATGAAATGAGATATATTTTATCGTTTGATGCGACAATTCGGCGGGTAGCTTATGTTTAAGTTCTTATAGTAAGATACAAAAATATTAAAATATCATGTATTTTGCGGTAAAACACACCAAAAAATTTCACAAGAACAAGATTAAAAACACCATACAATAAAATCTCAAAAGTTTTTTGCAATTTCAATCGCATATATATTAATTTGAAAGAAGCAGCCATAAAAACACAATTTAAACAGAACCTTTTACGCATAGTAGTTGCATTTGGACAACTGTTCATGAAAGTACGGCATCTTATGTTAATTTGGTGCATCGCTGTCTTCTTGCAGAAGGCGTACGACATTGCTTACGTCATCAGTGTTACTACAACTCCCACAGTAGTTGGCGCAGTGCAATTTATCACGATCTCCATCGGCTGAGGAACCTGGTAATCTTGGACATAAGATGTCGATGGTAACGCTGAAGAGGTGGACGACGCCTGTTGGCTTTATTCCGACTTCTTACTTTGTGTTCGTTTTTTTCTTTTGTTGATTTTATTTACTTCGTCTTCGCAAACTTTGTTTTTCTCCGCAATTTATATTTTTCTTTGTTTGGAAAGAACCGGGTCGTTTTGAGACTCTCTTTGGGACATTTCTGACTGGTCAGACGCAATTTGAGTTTTCCTCTTGCACCTGGACTGTTTTTTCTTTTTTTCTAAAAATGAATGTGTGATTGTGAGTTGAACAATCATAAAAATGTAAAAATGTTTCCATCAATCAACAGTACCCGGCGTTTGTTTACTGACTGTTGCTTGACTTGAACTTGTGCTGTTTCTGGCCAACGTCACGGTCGATGTTTGACCTACATGCGGAATGGGAAAGACGTTCTAACAAATAGGAATTGTAGTTAGAAATAATTTTATTGGATTTATAGTCCAATTTTTTTCCTGGTTTCCAGCATTACTCACGACATTTCTTTCAGGTGAGGGCAAACCACAAGTAGATGACAACCCTAAAGAGTTGCGAGATTGTTTGAGATAGACTGTAGTCTGCAAAGGCGCCAACGACAAACTTGAAGGTTGCTCGCTACAACCAACTCCCTGGTTTTCGGAAAAACATAAACGTCTTGGCCGAGATCGAGAACTCCTTTCTGAAAAAAGACCCGTTTCTAAAGCTTTAACATAATACAAGCACCAAGAGTGTTTCAATCGCGACCACTTCTCCTTCCATACCTGCACTGTCATTTGCTGACGTTGTCGTTGTCGTCATCATACCATCGTCGTTTTCAAACAACCTATAAATAACATGAGCATCTTGCGACTCATCATCTACACCTAGCGTTGGACATTCTACCACCATAGGCATTTCCGGAAAACGTGACGAAGCACGGTCCCTATGTTCCATAGGGCTACTCCCTCTCAGGCGACCTAAATAACGTAACTTCATTGTTAACAACAATATTGTTAAGTACATCGCTTAATAATTAAAATATAAACGTAAAATGTTTTTACCAGGTGGAATTATGCCTGACGTGGTTTCGACGATATCGCTGCTGTCTGTGGTAAATGTCGCCGTTGATAGTTGGCGCCGACTCTGATAACAAAAATACTGAAACTTCTGTACAAGACGCTATAAAGGTCGCAATCACTCACGTTTCTTTCAGTGGGTAAGCGGATAGTCGATGTCAGGTTAGTAGAAAAATTATAAGGTATTGGTGAGATTACAGGCGGAGACGAAAGTACCACCAATAAACTTGACGAAGATTGCGCGCTGGTTTCGACTGAGTGTTCGATTCTCTGGTTACCAATTGAGCATGGCTTTTGTGGCTTGTGTTTTTTCGACTTCTACAATAAGAATAACTCAGCTTGCTGTATAGTATTTGTGGTAAAACAATGGAACCCAGAATGAACTTGTTAATCAAAGGTCGAACAACCTTTGCCTTCTTTGTTGTTGACATTTCAGTCGGCATTCCAATTTGAGATTGATCTGGAAACAAGTAAAGATCTTGGTGGAAATATCTGATCACACCGCCAGTAACAGTAATGTTAGTGACGTTGTTAAACAAACCTTGTGGTTGTGGTGGCAATACTGATGTTGAAATCTGTACCGAAGAAGAACCAGACGAATGTTGTCCTCGTGGCGAAGTCGCTAACGCCGACACTGGAAGCGATATTGAACCTGACGAATGTTGTCCTCGTGGCGAAGTCGCTAATGCCGACACTGGGAGCGATATTGAACCTGACGACTGTTGTCCTCGTGGCGAAGTCGCTAATGCCGACACTGGAAGCGATATTGAACCTGACGAATGTTGTCCTCGTGACGAAGTCGCTAATGCCGGCACAGGAAGCGATATTGAACCTGACGACTGTTGTCCTCGTGACGAAGTCACTAATGCCGGCACTGGAAGTGATGTTGAACCTGACGAATGTTGTCCTCGTGGCGAATACACCAATGCCGAAACTGGAACCGATGTGGAACTTGACGAATGTTGTCCTCGTGGCGAATACACCAATGCCGAAACTGGAAGCGATGTGGAACTTGACGAATGTTGTCCTCGTGGCGAAGTCACCAATGCCGACACTGGAACCGATGTGGAACCTGACGACTGTTGTCCTCGTGGCGAAGTCGCTAATGCCGACACTGGGAGCGATGTTGAACCTGACGACTGTTGTCCTCGTGGCGAAGTCGCTGATGCCGACACTGGAAGTGATGTTGAACCTGACGAATGTTGTCCTCGTGGTGAACTCGCTAATGTTGACACTGGGAGCGATGTGGAACCTGACGAATGTTGTCCTCGTGGTGAAGTCGCTAATGCCGGCACTGGAAGCGATATTGAACCTGACGACTGTTGTCCTCGTGACGAAGTCGCTAATGCCGGCACAGGAAGCGATATTGAACCTGACGACTGTTGTCCTCGTGACGAAGTCACTAATGCCGGCACTGGAAGTGATGTTGAACCTGACGAATGTTGTTCTCGTGGCGAACTCGCTAATGTTGACACTGGGAGCGATATTGAACCTGACGAATGTTGTCCTCGTGGTGAAGTCGCTGATGCCGACACTGGACCCGACATGGAACCTGACCGATGTTGATCATGTGGAAAAGTCACTGATGCCGAAAATTGAACCGACGAAAAGGCTGACGAACTTTGTCCTTGAGGTAAAGTCGCTGATACAGAAAATTGTACCGACGAAGAACCTGACGTATATTGATGAGGTAAATTTGCAGATGCTGAAAATTGAACCGACGAAGAGTCTGATGATTGCTGTCCTTGTGGTGAATTCCCTGACGCAGAAATCGGAACCGATGGTCCTTGTGTTAAATTCATTGATGCTGAAAATGGAACCGAAGAACCCGACGAGTGTTGAGCTTGTGGTGGACCCACTGATTCCGTAAATGGAACCGAGGGAGGACGTGGGAAAATCTGAGGTTGTGGAAAACTCGCTGTTTGGCCAAACGGAACAAACGGAGAACCCCACAAAATTTGAGCTTGTGGTAGAATCGTTGGTGCCCCAAATGGAAGAGACAAAGAGCCCAACAAATTCTGTCCTTGTTGTAGAATCACTGGTGCCCCCAGCACAGGTGACGAAAATGGCACCGAAGAGAAACCTAATGGATGTTGTACTTGGAGTTGGTTGGCTCGTGCGTAAGTTGGAGGCAATAGAGAGTCTGACGGAAGTTGTGCCTGGGATGAAAGCGATGGCGCGCTTGAAGCGTAGTAGCCAGGTGTGGTTGTATCCTCAACTCTCTGGGTATCTGAAGAACACAATTTATTTTGGAGTTGCTCGTCTTTCACTTGTTAAATCAAAACATGAAAAATTAAGTGGATATTTATAATAATATAATACATATTTTTTATAGTAATAATGCAGCTAAATCACTTATTTATGTTAAGCCTAATACCTGGTTGGTAATTGTTGACCGTAGTTCCACTTCTTTCTGCAGACATCGTCGTTGTTTGTCTTTGACCTCGTCCCTGGTAAGAAATATAGTTAAATTTTACCTCGACATGCAAAAAATTATACGCACTCACAGAAATTATTTCATTGGAGGACGCGTTGCTGGTCGGCGTAATCTTTGAGTTGTGAGATGGTTGTAGAAATACCGGTGCAGCTGATGAAACCAATAATAAAACTTGAAGAAGCATGGTCGATGGGATCGATGGAGGAGATTTCTGTCTTCAGATGGTTTATGTTGTCTTTCTGCCCGGCAAAAATAAAATATATCTTGATTAACGCTTATGTTGTTACAGTTCATGCATTCAGATGATATTCTGGATTAAAATGGTATTGATGATATACATAAATATACTAATGAATGCAACGAGCAGTTTTACCGTAGCTATCCAAATTAAGCCTATACCATTACCATTAGCTATTAAACTTACGTAATTTTAAAGTAAAACAGACACTATTGAAAAAGTTTCAGCGAAGAAGTTTTATCTATTTTCTTTTAGTGTTCAACGTGACGAGTCCAGTAAAAATGAAAGCGTTAAGTAAAAACAAACAAGCATTAAATCTGTAACAATAACAGTCAAAATGATACTTCAGTTTGCTAACTACACAAAAAGGATAAAATAAAAATTTCTTCAACACACAGCGCGAGATCCGCAAAAGTTCAAGTCTAAGCCAAAACATATCGAGCTCGACAATCTGGTCTGCTAAAACAATCGTTAGAAAAACTGGAACTGTTATGGCATGGAGATACTGCAAGTTTTAATGGTATTGCAAATTTAATCTACATGGTACGTAGGAGGGTAAGTGAATAGATATACACAGGACAAAAAACAGGAATTTCATTTGTGGAGCCACAATATTTCTACATCTTGTTTATATCCGGGAAATACTTTTCACGGGTTATTATAGCGGTGCTGAACTGAAGAACCAACGAAGCTAGCTAGGAAAGCGAAACAGTTGCAATGGAACCGCTTCTAAACCTCAAGCTTGAAACCGATGTCTACAGCAGTGGTTGTTCAACCTCACAGGCGGGCTGAGCAACTGAAAAACATGCCGAGTGCTTAAAGCACCAAAACGTCTTTATGGATTGTTGCCTCGTCGTGGTAAGAAAAATTAAGTGCACAACTCCCTATTTCACAGCTCAGTCACAGAACACACAGTAGAAATAAATCGTTGGATCTAATCACCACTGTCTGCAACGTGCTACATTTGGAATATTTCGCACATTTCAAAGTCTCAAAAAGTAAATTGTAGTTTTCAATTACACTTGGACTGTACAGAAGACATGTTGAAGAGTGACAGGCATAATACCACCTGCTGCAAAGATTAACACTCAGAATACTCATAGCTAACAAGAAAGTGTCTATGAACACTGTCGTAGAATCATTGGAGGACAATATAAATACAATATATAGTTTGATTTAGTTGAGGTAAGCTACTTGGACCAGCTGGGTGCTGGCTACGCCCAAGTTATCAATGTTGAAAGCAAAAATTCGTCCTCAGAATTTTTGCAAGCTGTAGTTTGCTCATTCTTCAGACGCAAAACCCTCGTGGCTTGAAGCAGAATTCCCAGCAACTTGCATACCTCCAATAGGCCAACAACAACATATTCTACGTTCCGTTGAGGATTAAGCCACAAAACTTACAACAATGATGAAACACTTTGTAGCAAAGCATCACTATGCAGTGCTTACACAAAGAAGCATTGCAGCAAAATGAACGACCATTTTTCACGAAAGACTTTTTATATAATTTGGCAACCAATCACATTGCAAAGAAACACAGTTAGAAATAAATCACAAATTCTCCAATACCTGACTTATAGCCAATCAAATTACGCCGATACGTAGATAAAACCGCGTCAGAAAAACTGACGTCATCAGTATGATAGTGATTACTACTGAGTTAAGATGTACAGCAGCAAATCTTTCCTAATGCCTTTTCAACGCTACGTGAGCAATAATTGTTGGAACATCTCAAATAAAACAACAAAAAGTACAACAAGCAAGGAACTGTTTTGTATGAACTGTATGTATAGAATCAGCATGCGTGACGTTCGTGTAAAAATCGAGCTATTGTGCTGGAGAGCTACAACCTTAAAGCCATAAACGAGATTCAGAGCTAGGCTTTTAACTTCCGGAACAAAATTGTTATTTATGAAAGTAATACCCAGCGGTCATCCAAATGTTGTAAAATGTTTATAGGTCATAATATTGGCTGATGGTTAGATTTGACAAGTTTTTTTGCATTCTTAAACAAGTTGATGAAACTAAAAATATCAATCACAAGTAACTTCAAATGTTGGTATGATGCTGGAATATTTGTCATCAATCTGAGGAAACTTTTGCACGATTTAAACTTGAAAATGATTCCTCACTACTCGAGCCCATGTTACCAAGCTTGTTGTCTGCGTGCATTGTTAAATAGAATTTTATGTTTTGCGACTTTTGTGATCCTTCCCGAATTTTTGCATACTTTTTACCTTTACCACATTTCTATTAATTTGTTTTTAAATTTTTTTCAGATATAACATCTTTATTATGTTAAATGCAACTGGGGAATGATGATAACTAGTGCATATGCACGCAATCAATCTTTATGTTTATACGAATTATGTCAATATATATATTACACCAACTTACATGATGATCAAAAGAACAAATTTAAATTGTCTTCGACTTATCAAGTCTTTGTCAGGTTGTATAAACAAACTTTATTGTAAGTTCGGGTTAAGCAGTAATCTGATTTCTTTGTTACACTTGCAACACTTCTTTGTTCATCTTGTGATATACACCAGAATATCAAATAGAAATTATATTATAGGAAACTTCATTTCAACATGAGCAGAAGTGGCAATTTCTTTCGGGATTCATTTTCCTTAAAAGCGATTTATGGTAAAATGTTCAACGTTCAATGACAAGCGGCCAAGTCTACACAAATCAACTTTACCAAGAAACTGTAAAATGCTCCAGTTAACAATACACAAAAACTTAAACAAACATCAAGACGATCAGACAAAGCAATGGGTTGAATACAGATTAAATAACTGGTTGGGTTAGAAATGTTGATGTGGTTGGAAACATTGCCTTAATTGTTGCCTTGATATGTTAGGAAGTTGCAAGTATTATCATCAGGTGGCTTTGTATTTCTTAGATAAAATTTCCTATATTAAACCAAAATATTAATTAATCAGAAAACATCAGCGATTTTGCTGATAAACAAAGATCCTGGAAAATATGCGAACACTTAAAGATGAAGATCAAGATTATTAGAGATTCTGCATTTTCTAAGATTTTCGAACGCAAGTCCAACACAATATCAACAACAATGAACATCAGATAGAAGTACCTGCAGTGTAACCAATTGCCAGGTCTTCAACTAATTGTATAAAGGTCCAATTTGTTTTTAGTTTCTTCAAAACCATTGCTTAGGCAACGAAAGGCAAACTCAGTGAAACAAATCGCAGCCTATAACAGCTTTACGTCAATAGCTAACTGATCGTAAGCTACTTGTGCTTCCTACCGTTTAGTTGTTACAGAGTTGAAATTATTTTCGCAATAAAGTTCATATGCAAATATATTTTTCGTTTACAGCAGCAATTCGATATGTAGCGCTTGTAAATACTTTCTTAAAGAACAATACATATAAAAATGTTGTTTGTATTTTCAGGTAAAACACATTAACACATTTAGCATTAGCACAAACATTGATAAAAAAATCTGAAAACGTCTCAATTTAAGCAACATATAGGCTATAATTATTAAAATCAAACGTATATAAAAACAGTTTAAGCAAAACCCATTCATGCATTGGTGTTGCCTTTAGACAACGTTTTATGGTGGTACGGAAGGTAACTTGACGCATGGCTGTTTTCTTGCTGAAACCGTACGATATTGCTTACGTCATCAGTGTTATAACAAATCACAAGTTACTACAAGTGTTGCTACCACTAGCTGGCGGACTGAAGTTGGTCACGATCTCCGCCTGCGGAGAAACCTCAGTGTCGTGTTCATGAGATGTCGATGGTAACACCGAAGAGATAGACGAAGCCTGTTGACCCCACTCTTCAAAAACTTCCGGTTTGTTGCAGGGATTTCTTGCCTTTTCATTCACATCTTTTTCATTTTCTTTCGATTATTACCAAACCAAGTTTGTACTATTTCTTCGGTGAGCTTGGTCCTGAGTGCAATTTCCTTTTTTCTTTGTTTAGAAAGAGCCGGGTTGAGATTAAATTCTTTTTGGAGTGTTGCTAACTGTTCAGGAGTGAATTTAGTTTTCGGTTTTCTCCAAACTTGTTTTCTCTTTTTTGCTAAAAAACGAACGTGTTATTATGAGTTGATTTATTATAAAAATGTTAAAATATTTTGAGAAACCAAAAGTAATCGGCATTTTTAGTTATCGTTGCGTGACCACAGCTTGCGCTCTTCCTTGCTGATGTTTGAGCTACACCAAGCGGTGGAATGACGCTCTAATAAGTGACGGCATCAGTAACTTCACCACAAGTAAAACATTTCAGAGAAGTTAATACCGACCAAGAACCGGATAAATGTTTATTTGAGGTGAAGTCGCTGATGCCGAATTTGGAACCAATAAAAAACCTGTCGAATGTTCTAGTTGCGGTGAAATCGCTAAGATCGACGATTCGGTCAAGCCTGTTGGCTTTGTTCGGAATCGTCAAAAACATCCCTTTTCACTTCTGGGATTTGTGACGTTTTTCTGTTACTTGAATCTAATTTTGAGATTGTCCTAAAGGATCTCTGTCAAACAGCTTACCAGGGTTGTTGTTGGTGACCGTGGCTTCATCCGAAAATGCACTGTTTGTGGCTGACGTCAGAGTTGATGTTTGACCTTCACTAAAGGGCGGAATTACCTCCTAAAAAAAAATTAGAATTATACTGTGGACTTCAACTGCGCTAACAAACTGACTGCAGGTGCAAAACAATTCTCCTTGTTTGCGGCCAATGTCGCCATTGATCTGTGGTTTAGGCTCAAATAAGAAATATAGCTGAAACTTCTGCTCGGGCAGCTATGAGGTTACACGCCTACTCACGACATTTCTTTCAGTGGAACAGATATTGATAGTCGACGTCAGGTTTGAAAAAATGTTTTGGGCTTGGGTTGAACCATTAATTAAGATGATGTTACCAAAAGATAAACTTCGTGTTTTCTTGCGAAATGTTTAGCTTACTTTATCATATGTGTGTTAAAACTATGATAACCAGATAACCATATGATAAATTCGCTAACCACAGCTTGATTGAAACTTGCGCTCTCTGTTGCTGGTGTTATATATGGGAATTGATTTGGAGGCAAGTAAGGATTGTGATTCGAAACTCTGCCGTCACCATCGATTTCTTCAAAGTATGTTACATTGAAACCCACATTTTGCAGTGGTGACGTCATCAATTCGTATAATGGAGCCAATGAAGGGTCTGGCCACGGTACCGGTACAAAACTTGAAGTTCGGTCGCTGGGTTCGATTGTACTCTCAACTGTCTGAGGATCTTAAGAACACAATTTATTTTGGAGTTTTTTTCCGGTCTACCATACAAAAAATTAGTAAATTTCAACAATATTTCTGTTAAATTACTTGTTACATCACATTTACCCATCGGGAAACTTCCAGCTGTAGCTTCACTGGGATGTCCAGTTCTTTCTGCAGAGATCGTGGCTTTTGGATTTCCATCCTCTTCCTGATAACAAATATAGTTTAAGCTTCTACTTAACCTGCTACACTTACAGCTGTTGTTTCGCTACAGGACACGTTGGTTTTTGGTGACGTATAGAGTGAGATTGTTGTAGAACTACCTGTGCAGATGGTGATGCCAATAGAGTACTTGACCACATACGGTCGCGGGGATAGATTGAGGGAATTTCTCTGTCTTCAGACAATTTGCTTTCTCCGCTTGCTTTGGTTTTTGTTTCCTCTGATGAAAACAGTAAAGTGTAGCAAAAATAATATACATAAAATAATAATAAAAATAGCAAAAATTGAGTGGATATTTATTATAATATAACACGTATTTTTTTATAGTAATAATACAGTTAAATTACTTTTTTCATGTTAAGCCTAATACCTGGTTGGTAATTGTTTGCCGTAGTTCCACTTCTTTCTGCAGACATCGTCGTTGTTTGTCTTTGACCTCGTCCCTGGTAAGAAATATAGTTAAATTTTTCCTTGACCTGCAAAAAATTATACGCACTTACAGAAATTATTTCATTGGAAGACACGTTACTGGTCGGCATCATCTTTGCAGCTGACGACACCAATAATAAAACTTGGAGAAGCATGGTCGCTGAGATCAATTGAGGGGATTTCTCTCTTCAGGTGAACTTGTGTTTTCTTTCGGCCCGGCAAAAGTAAATAAAAAAATATATTTTGATTAACGCTTATGTTGTTACAGTACATGCATTCAGATGATATTCTAGATTAAAATAGTATTGATGATATCCATAAATACTGATGAATGCAAGCAGCAGTTTTATCGAAGCTAACAAATTTAAGCCTATACCATTACCTTTAGTTATTAAACTTACGTAATTTCAAAAGTAAAACAGGCACCACTTGAAAAAGTTTCAGCGAAGAAGTTTTATTTTATTTTTGTTTTAGTGTTCAATGTGACGAGTCCAGTAAAAATGGAAGCGTTAAGTAAAAACAAACAAACATAAAATCTGTAACAATAACAAAAGTAAAAAAAAGACGGTGACGGACCCACAATTAACTAGGAAGACTTAAGTTTGCTAACCTTACAAAAAGAATAAAAAATAAAAATTTCATCTCAACAAAAAACGCGAGATGCGCAAAAGTTCAAGTCTATGCCAAAACATATCGAGCTCGACAATCTGGTCTGCTGAAACAATCGTTAGAAAAACTAGAACTGTCATGGTATGGAGATACTACAAGGTTTAATGGCATTGCAATGGCAAGGTACGTAGGAGGGTAAGTGAAGAATAGGCTAACACAGGCCAAAACACAGGAATTTCATTTGTGGAGCCACAAAATTTTTACTTCTCGTTTACACCCGGGAAATACTTTTCACGGGTTATTATAGCGGTGCTGAACTGAGGGACCAACCAAGCCAGCTAGGAAAGCGAAACAGTTGCGATGAAACCGCTTCTAAACCTCAAGCTTGAAACCAATGTCTACAGCAGTAGTTGTTCAACCTCACAGGCGGGATGAGCAACTCCAAAACATGCCGAATTCTGAGAGCACCGAAACTTCTTCGTGGATTATTGCCTTGTCGTGCAATAAAAAATAAAGTGCACAACTCCCGATTTTGACAGCCCAAGTCACCGAACACACAGTAGAAATAAATCGTTGGATCTAATCACCACCGTCTGCAACGTGCCACGTTTAGAATATTTGACACCTTTCAAGGTCTCAAAAAGTGAATTGAAAATTTCAATTACACTTGGACTGCTTAGAAGACATGTTGAAGAGTGACAGGCATAATATCACCTGCTGCAAAGATTAACACTCAGACTACTCGAAGCCAACAAGAGAGTGTCTTTGAACACTGTCGTAGAATCCTTGACAGACAATATAAATACAGTAAATAGTTTGCTTTAGTTGAGGTGGGCTACTTGATTTCGCTGGGGGCTGGCTACGAGCAAGTTATCAACGTTGAAAGCAGAAATTTGACCTCAGAGTTTCGGCAAGTTGTAATTTGCTCATTCATCTCTCGCAAAACTCTCGTGGCTTGAAGCAGAATTCCCAGCAACTTGCATACCTTCAATAGGCCAATAACAACATATTGCAAGTTCCGTTGAGGATTAAGCCACATAACTTACTTAACTGAAGCAACATGTAGCAATAAAGTAGACAAATTACGTCCCTTTGTGATGAATTGATCACTCAAAATACTAAAAGTACTTTACCATATTTACCAAGAGCAACAACATATTTCAAGTTCCGTTGGGGAGTAAGCCACACATCTTATAACAATGAAGAAACAGTTTGTACTAAAGCATTGCGTTGCAGTGCTTACACCACGAAGCATTGCAGCAAAATGAGCGAGGACTTTTCACGAAAGTCCTTTTATATAGCTTTGCAACCAATCACATTATAAAGAAACACAGTTAGAAATAAATCACAAAATCTCCAATAGGTGATTTATAACCAATCACATTGCTCCGGTACGTAGATAAAACCGCGTCAGAAAAACTGACGTCATCAGTATGATAGTGATTACTACTGAGTTAAGGTGTACAGCAGCAAATCTTTCCTAATGCCTTTTCAACGCTACGTGAGCAATAAATGTTGGAACATCTCAAATAAAACAACAAAAAGTACAACAAGCAAGGAACTGTTTTGTATGAACTGTATGTATAGAATCAGCATGCGTGACGTTCGTGTAAAAATCGACCTACTGTGCTGGAGAGCTACAACCTTAAAGCCATAAACGAGATTCAGAGCTAAGCTTTTAACTTTCGGAAAAAATTGTTATTTATGAAACTGATTCCCTGCAGACATCTAAATGTTGTAAAATGTTTATAAGTCATAATATTGGCTGATAGATATATTTGACAAGTTTGTTTGCATTCTTAAACAAGTTGATGAAACTAAGAATATCAATCACAAGTAACTACAAATGTTGGTATGATGCTGGAATATTTGTCATTAGTCTGAGGAAACTTTTTCACGATTTAAACTTGGAAATGATTCCTCACTACTCGAGCCCATGTTACCAAGCTTGTTGTCTGCGTGCATTGTTAAATAGAATTTTATGTTTTGCGATTTTTGTGATCCTTCCCGAATTTTTGCATACTTTTTACCTTTTCCTCATTTCTATTAATTTGTTTTTAAATTTTTTTCAGATATAACATCTTTATTATGTTAAATGCAACTGGGGAATGACGATAACTAGTGCATATGCACGCAATCAATCTTTATGTTTATACGAATTATGTCAATATATATCTATGTCAAAAATTGCCTTTATTTTTTGTCCTGATATGTTAGGAAGTTGCATGTATTATCATCAGGTGGCTTTGTACTTGTTAGATATAAATTCATATCTTAAACCAAAACATTAATTAATCCGAAAACATCAGTGAATTTTGCTGATAAACTAAGATCCTGGGAAATATGCGAACACATAAAGATGAAGATCAAGATTATTACTTAAGATTAAAAGATTAATTAGAGATTCTGCATTTTCTGAGATTTGCGAACGCAAGTCCAAGCACAATACCAAAAACAATGAACATCAGATTGAAATACATAATATTGAAATAGTATAACCACTTGCCAGGTCTTTAATTTTTACGGAGTTGAAATTATTTTCGCAATGAAGTTCATTTGCAAATGTGTTTTTCGTTTTCAGCAGCAATTCGATATGTAGCGCTTGTAAATACTTTTTTAAAGAACAATACATATAAAAATGTTGTTTGTATTTTGAGGTGAAACACATTAAAACATTTCGCATGAGCACAAACATTGATAAAAAAATCTGAAAACGTTTCAATTTAAGTAACATATAGGCTATAATTATTAAAATCAAACGTATATAAAAACAGTTTAAGCAAAAACCATTCATGCATTGGTGTTGCCTTTAACGTTTTATGGTGGTACGGCAATATATGTTAATTTGACGCATGGCTGTTTTCTTGCTGAAACCGTACGATATTGCTTACGTCATCAGTGTTACTACAACTCCCACTAGCTGGCGGACTGTAGTTTATCACGATCTCCGCCTGCGGAGAAACCTCGGTGTCGTGTTCATGAGATGTCGATGGTAACACCGAAGAGCTAGACGAAGCCTGTTGACCCGACTTGTGAAAAACTTCCTGTTGGTTGCTGGGATTTCTTGTGTTTTCATTCATCTTGACTTTCATTTTATGTCGATTAGTATTAAACCACGTTTGTACTGTTTTTTCGGGGAGTTCGGTCTTGAGTGCAATTTCCGCTTTTCTTTGTTTAGAAAGAGCCGGGTTGAGCTTAAGTTCTTTCCGAAGGATTTCTAACTGAGCTCTCGATTTTCTCCAAACTTGTTTTCTCCTTTTTGCTGAAAAAACGAACGTGTTATTATGAGTTGATTTGTTATAAAAATGTTAAAATATTTTGAGAAACCAAAAATACTCGGCATTTTTAGTGATCGTTGCTTGACCACAACTTGTGCTGTTCCTTGCTGATGTTTGACCTACACCAAGAGGTGGAATGATGTTCTAATAAGTGACGGCCTCAGTAACTTCACCACAAGTAAAACATTCCAGAGAAATTGGAACCGACCAAGAACCGGACAAATGTTTATTTGAGGTGAAGTCGCTGATGCCGAATTTGGAACCAATAGAAAACCTGTCGAATGTTCTAGTTGTGGTGAAATCGCTAAGACCGAGGATTCGGTCGAAGCTTGTTGACTTTATTCGGAATCGTCAAAAACATCACTGCTGGGATTTGTGATGTTTTTCTGTCACTTGAATCTAATTTTGAGTTTGTCCCAAATGATTTCTGTCTAACAACAATACCAGGCGTGGTGTTGGTGACCGTGGCTTGACCCGAACATGCGCTGTTTGTGGCTGCCGTCAGAGTTGATGTTTGACCTTCACTAAAGGGCGAAATGACCTCCTAAAAAAATTACAATTATACTGTGGATTTCAACTGCGCTAACAAACTGACTGCAGATACAAAAAAATTCCCTTTGTTTGCGGCCAATGTCGCCGTTGATTTGTGGGTTTGGCTCAAATAAGAAATATAGCTGAAACTTCTGTTTGGGCAGCTATAAGGTTACACGCCTACTCACGACATTGCTTTCAGTCAAACAGATATTGATAGTCGACGTCATGTTTGAAAAAATGTTTTGGGCTTGGGTTGAACCATTGATTAAGATGATGTTACCAAAATTAAACTTCGTGTTTTCTTGCGAAATGTTTAGCTTACTATATAATGTGTGTGTTAAAACTTAAAACAATGGTATCCAGAATAAATTCGCTAACCACAGATTGATTGAAACTTGCGTTCTCTGTTGCTGGTGTTATATATGGGAATTGATTTGGAGGCAAGTAAGGATTGTGTTTCGAAACTCTGCCGTCACCGTCGATTTCTTCAAAGTATGTTACGTCGCTACCCACATTTTGCAGTGGTGACGTCATCAATTCGTAATATGGAGGCAATGTAGAGTCTGACCAAGGAACCGGTGCAGAACTTGAAGCTCGGTCGCTTGGTTCGATTGTACTCTCCACTCCCTGGGGATCTTAAAAGCACAATTTATTTTAGAGTTTTTTTCCGGTCTACCATACAAAAAATTAGTAAATTTCAACAATATTTCTGTTGGATTATTTGTTACATTACATTTACCCATTGGGAAGCTTCTGGCCGTAGCTTCACTGGAATGTCCGCTTCTTTCTGCAGAAATCGTGGCTGTTGGTTTTCTATCCCGTCGCTGGTAAGAAATTTAATTTAAGCTTCCACTTACACTGCTAGAGCTGCATTCACTTACAGTTGCAGTTTCGCTACTGGACCAGTTGATTGTTGGTGACGCTCGTATAGAGTGAGGTTGTTGTAGAAGTTCCGGTGCAGCTGGTGATATAAATAACGAACTTGACGAAGCATGGTCGCTGGGACCGATTGTGGGAGTTTCTTTGTCTTCAAACAATTTGTTTTCTCCGCTTGCTTCGTTTCTTGTTTCCTCTGATAAAAACAATAAAATATCGTCGTTGCCGCTTATCTTTCCACTGTAAATATATTCAGATGAGACTTGGCTAGGCTGATACATTTTACAAAACGAATATGGTGTGCAATAAATTAGGCTTATACCATCCCAAACTTACCCATTTTAACAGTTGTCAAACAGACAAGTCAGCATATAACACACGTTATAAATGTAGCCCTTGATATTCAGTGTGATGCGTGCATGAAATATGAAATCATTGAGTCAATTTATTCAAAATAAACATTAAATCTGGAACATTAATAAGAATTAGGCTAATGGTTAAATGATGGCTGACCAACATTTTCCCAGAAAGCTTTACATTTGTTGTCTCCTTCTCTACCGGGCAATGTAGGAAGAGGGTAAAAATATATTTGTTGTTCAAAAGTTCGAGCCTATATTAAATAACTGAGTTTGATAGTTTGACCTGAAATAACCGTTAGAACTAATGGTATTCCAAAGTTATTCTACATGGTACGATGTAACGGTGGAAGTGAAAAGGCAAAAATCGTTGACAAAAGTTCACATAAGGAACACAAAATGTTCGAAAGTACCAAAACATACGTCATGAAAATGCCGAATATCAGGAGTACCGACAAATCTGAATGGATTGTTGCCTTGTCACGGAAAGGGAAATGCTTAAGTAATGTATCAATCACAATGAAGCGAACAATTCTCCGATGCTGAGAAGCTGAAGCCACCGAACAATTAGCAGCGCTATATCGTTGGATCTTATCACTACACTTAGAAACAGTGGTAGGTTAGGTGTATACACTTGGAATATTTTTCACTTTTCAAGATCTCAAGAAAGCAATAGGTTTTATACCAACAGTAACACGAGTTAAAATACATAAGTTGGAGTTTTCAGATTGCACGGAAGACATGTTGGGGGCTACAGACAAACTGTCCCAGGCTGCAAAGATAAACATTCAAAAGCTGCTCGTAACCAACTTGAGAGTTTTTTTGATAGCTGCCGTAGAATCGTTGACAGACAGTATAAATACTGTATATAGTTGACTGTTGTTGAGGTAGGCTACTTTGATTGGCTGGGCGCTGGCTACAAGCAATGCATGAATGTTGGAAGCAGAACTTCGACCGAGGAATTTTGGCAAGTTGTAGTTTGCTCATTCTTGATACACAAAGCGACCGTGGCTTAAAACAGAATTCCCGGCAACATGCATATCTCCAATAAGCCTTTCAAAAACAAATAATGCAAAAAACCGTCCAATTTTCAGGCAGAACAAGAGACAAAATCTATTGCCGCTGTAGGTAATGAACGTTAAGCCACGCTGTAAACAAAGCACAGGTTAAACCATCTTGCCAACAACATGTAGCAATAAATAAGACGAATTAAGTCCATTTATGATGGATTGATGACTCAAACTACTAAAAGTACTTCAACAAAAGCAACAACATATTTCAAGTTCCGTTGGGGAATAAGCCACACATCTTACAACAATAATGAAACAGTTTGTACTAAAGCTTTGCGTTGCAGTGCTTACACAACCAAGCATTGAAGCAATTTGAAGGACAAATTTTCAAGAAAGACGTTTTATATAGGTTTGCAACCAATCACACTTTAAAGAAAAACGATTGGAAATAAATCACAAAATCTCCAATAGGTGTTTTATAACCAATCACCTTTCGCCGATAAGTACACAAAAGCGCGTCAGAAGAAATGACGTCATCAGTTTGATTGTGATAACTACTGAGTTAAGATGTACACAAGCAAATCTTTCATACTGCTTTTTCAACGCTACGTGAGCAATAATTTGTGGAATATCTCAAATAATACAACTAGTAGTACAACAAGCAAGGAGCTGTTTTATATAATATATATGCTTAGCATCAGCATGGGTAAGGTTCAGATCAATTCGAGGTGAGGTAGTTTGTTTGTATAAATCCCATCTTACATGATAGATATCAAGTACAGGTACAGGTTAGGCCTACGAGGACACGCTATTTGCATACAGGCTACAAAGCTACAACCTTGAAATCATAAACGAGATTCAGAGCTAGGCGTTTAACTGATGGAAATAATTTCTCTTTTATGAAATTGATTCCCAGCGAACATCAAAATGTTGTAAACTGCTCATAAATCATAAAATTGGCTGAAGGTTAAATTTGACAAGATTCTTTGCATTGTTGTGTTTTGATCAGAAACGTATCTTCAATTGTAACTTGGATGGTTAAAATGTGAATTATTAGTAACTTGATATTTTGATTTAGTAACTTATCGTTATATGAAATGTGTAAAGTTTAAAAGTATTATTCAAATATTAATGCAATTGTAAAGTTTTATTCAACTGACCAGAACATGAATCATGATTAATTCATGATTGCTATACAAGACTTATAAATAAAAGCTTGACATATTTGCATGAAATTTTATATAATCTAAGGCGATTGTTACTTTAAGATGTCCAAGAAAGTTTATAACTTCAGGATATTAATATCTTGGCAAAATGATTCACTTAATTTGGACATTGTAATTTGTAAATCATATTTGTAAAGAATACTTGTAATTGTAATCTCCAGAACTACTCTAACTATTCAGCGCTTAATGGCAACCACAGTTTTTCTCGTTCAATACTGATGTATAGACATGAGATAAAAGTTTTGGAAATTAGCATAAAACAATTTTGCAACGCCGTATAATCCGAGTGTATGTGATGAACACAACAGTGAAAATTTCTGATAAACAAATATTATATTGCGTAGGACTCTAACCGCAAAGGTATAATTTTGGAATAAGATAATCTTAATTTAAGCAAAATTAACAACACGTAGCTGGATACTTCCCTGCAGTGGACACCTAAGCCAACCAAAAACCTTCCTGCTTTGAAATCTAACTTAGATGATGTTGCACACAAAGAAATACAACAATGGAAACGCATTCTCACGTTTGTATTTCTGAACGCATGTCCAAGCACAAAACTAACAACAATGAGCCTCATACTGAAACACCTGCAGTGTAGCCATGCTCCCAAACAATTGTATCAGGGTCCAACATGATTTTAGTGCTTTCAAAAACCATTTGCTAAATAATGAAAGACAAACTCCCTGTGAAACAATCTGCAGCCTTGTAACAGGTTTTAAATCAGTAGCTAATTGACCATACTTCTGTTTAATGTTACTGAGTTGAAGTTATTTCTGAAATAAAGTTCATATGCAAATATAATTTTCGTTTACGGCAGCGTTTCAGTGTGCACCGCTTGTAAATCCTTTCTTAAAGAACAATAAATTTAAAAATATTGTTTGTATTTTGTGGTAAAACACATGAAAATATTTCACGTGAGCACTAAAATGGCCATAAAATCTGAAAAGTTTTCTCAATTTAAATAACATACAGGCAAACACAAACGGTTATAGAAACACAGTTTAAGAAGGACCCATTTTTAGACGTTTCTTGAGAGTACGGCATCTTATGTTAATTTCGCGAATCGCGGTCTTTTTGAGGAAGGCGAACGACATTGCTTACGTCATCAGTTTTACTACAGCCCACAGTGGTTGGCGCAGTATGGTTGATCACGATCTCCGTCTGCGAGTGAATCTCAGTGTCATGGTCATGGTCATGGTCATGGTCATGGTCATGGTCATGGTCATGGTCATGGTCATGGTCATGGTCATGGTCATGGTCATGGTCATGGTAACGCCGAAGAGCTGGACCAAGCATATTGACCTTATTCTGAATCGTCGCGTCTGGGTTTGTGGCGTTTTCGTTCATCTTGACTTTTAATTTATGTCGATTATTATTACACCACGAAGGTAAGATTGCAATTTACTGTTTTCTTCGTTTGGAAAGAGCCGGGTTAGGACTAAATCCACTTTGGGGCATTTCTGATTGTTCACGATCGAGTTCAGTTCTCATTTCGTCCCCGGTTGTTTTTCGTTTTGGTGCTAAAAAAACGAACGTGTTAATATGAGGTGATTTATTATAAAAATATTAAAATAGTTTTTGAGAAACCAATATATTCGGAATTTGTTAATGATTGTTGCTTGACCAAAATTGTTGCGGTCTATGGCTGAATATGGCGGAAGCGACAAACCACCTGAAGAACGTTGTAATTGTGGTGAAGTCCCTGATGACGAAATCGGAACCGACCAACCACCGGAAGAATGTTGTAATTGTGGTGACGTCCCTGAGGACGAAATCGGGAGTGACCAACCACCTGAAGAATATTGTAATTGTGGTGAAGTCTATGATGACGAAATTGGAACCGACCAACCACCTGAAGAATGTTGTAATTGTGGTGAAGTCCCTGATGACGAAATCGGAACCGACCAACCACCTGAAGAATGTTGTAATTGTGGTGACGTCTCTGATGACGAAATCGGAACCGACCAACCACCTGAAGAATATTGTAATTGTGGTGACGTCTCTGATGACGAAATTGGAACCGACCAACCACCTGAAGAATGTTGTAATTGTGGTGAAGTCTCTGATGACGAAATCGGAAGCGACCAACCACCTGAAGAATGTTGTAATTGTGGTGACGTCCCTGAGAACGAAATCGGGACCGACCAACCACCTGAAGAATGTTGTAATTGTGGTGAAGTCCTTGATGACGAAATCGGGAGTGACCAACCACCTGAAGAATGTTGTAATTGTGATGAAGTCCCTGATGACGAAAACGGAACCGACCAACCACCTGAAGAATGTTGTAATTGTGGTGACGTCTCTGATGACGAAATCGGAACCGACCAACAACCTAAAGAACGTTGTAATTGTGGTGACGTCTCTGATGACGAAATTGGAACCGACCAACCACCTGAAGAATGTTGTAATTGTGGTGAAGTCTCTGATGACGAAATCGGAACCGACCAACCACCTGAAGAATATTGTAATTGTGGTGACGTCTCTGATGACAAATTGGAACCGACCAACCACCTGAAGAATGTTGTAATTGTGGTGAAGTCTCTGATGACGAAATCGGAAGCGACCAACCACCTGAAGAATGTTGTAATTGTGGTGACGTCCCTGAGGACGAAATCGGGACCGACCAATCACCTGAAGAATGTTGTAATTGTGGTGAAGTCCCTGATGACGAAATCGGGAGTGACCAACCACCTGAAGAATGTTGTAATTGTGATGAAGTCCCTGATGACGAAAACGGAACCGACCAACAACCTGAAGAATGTTGTAATTGTGGTGACGTCTCTGATGACGAAATCGGAACCGACCAACCACCTAAAGAACGTTGTAATTGTGGTGACGTCCGTGATGACGAAATCGGAACCGACCAACCACCGGAAGAACATTGTAATTGCGGTGAAGTCCTTGATGACGAAATCGGAACCGACCAACCACCGGAAGAACATTGTAATTGCGGTGAAGTCCTTGATGACGAAATCGGAACCGACCAACCACCTGAAGAATGTTGTAATTGTGGTGAAGTCCCTGACAACGAAATCGGAACCGACCAACCACCTGAAGAAAAAATTAATTGTGGTGACGTCCCTGATGACGAAATCGGAACCGACCAACCACCTGAAGAATGTTGTAATTGTGGTGAAGTCCCTGATGACGAAAACGGAACCGACCAACCACCTGAAGAATGTTGTAACTTTGGTGACGTCTCTGATGACGAAATCGGAACCGACCAACCACCTGAAGAATGTTGTAATTGTGGTGAAGTCCCTGATGACGAAACCGGAACCGACCAACCACCTGAAGAATGTTGTAATTGTGGTGACGTCCCTGAGGACGAAATCGGGAGTGACCAACCACCTGAAGAATATTGTAATTGTGGTGAAGTCCCTGATGACGAAATTGGAACCGACCAACCACCTGAAAAATGTTGTAATTGTGGTGAAGTCCCTGATGACGAAATCGGAACCGACCAACCACCTGAAGAATGTTGTAATTGTGGTGACATCTCTGATGACGAAATCGGAACCGACCAACCACCTGAAGAATATTGTAATTGTGGTGACGTCTCTGATGACGAAATTGGAACCGACCAACCACCTGAAGAATGTTGTAATTGTGGTGAAGTCTCTGATGACGAAATCGGAAGCGACCAACCACCTGAAGAATGTTGTAATTGTGGTGACGTCCCTGAGGACGAAATCGGGACCCACCAACCACCTGAAGAATGTTGTAATTGTGGTGAAGTCCCTGATGACGAAATCGGGAGTGACCAACCACCTGAAGAATGTTGTAATTGTGATGAAGTCCCTGATGACGAAAACGGAACCGACCAACCACCTGAAGAATGTTGTAATTGTGGTGAAGTCCCTGATGACGAAATTGAAACCGACCAACCACCTGAAGAATGTTGTAATTGTGGTGACGTCTCTGATGACGAAATCGGAACCGACCAACCACCTAAAGAACGTTGTAATTGTGGTGACGTCCGTGATGACGAAATCGGAACCGACCAACCACCTGAAGAATGTTGTAATTGTGGCGAAGTCCCTGATGACGAAATCGGAACCGACCAACCACCTGAAGAATGTTGTAATTGTGGTGACGTCCGTGATGACGAAATCGGAACCGACCAACCACCTGAACAATGTTGTAATTGTGATGACGTCTCTGATGACGAAATCGGAACCGACCAACCACCTAAAGAACGTTGTAATTGTGGTGACGTCCGTGATGACGAAATCGGAACCGACCAACCACCTGAACAATGTTGTAATTGCGGTGAAGTCCTTGATGACGAAATCGGAACCGACCAACCACCTGAAGAATGTTGTAATTGTGGTGAAGTCCCTGACAACGAAATCGGAACCGACCAACCACCTGAAGAAAAAATTAATTGTGGTGACGTCCCTGATGACGAAATCGGAACCGACCAACCACCTGAAGAATGTTGTAATTGTGGTGAAGTCCCTGATGACGAAAACGGAACCGACCAACCACCTGAAGAATGTTGTAATTGTGGTAAAGTCCTTGATGACGAAAACGGAAGTGACCAACCACCTGAAGTATGTTGTAATTGTGGTGAAGTCCCTGATGACGAAAACCGAACCGACCAACCACCTGAAGAATGTTGTAATTGTGGTGAAGTCCCTGATGACGAAATCGGAACCGACCAACCACATGAAGAACGTTGTAATTGTGGTGACGTCCGTGATGACGAAATCGGAACCGACCAACCACCTGAAGAATGTTGTAATTGTGGCGAAGTCCCTGATGACGAAATCGGAACCGACCAACCACCTGAAGAATGTTGTAATTGTGGTGACGTCCGTGATGACGAAATCGGAACCGACCAACCACCTGAACAATGTTGTAATTGTGATGACGTCTCTGATGACGAAATCGGAACCGACCAACCACCTAAAGAACGTTGTAATTGTGGTGACGTCCGTGATGACGAAATCGGAACCGACCAACCACCTGAACAATGTTGTAATTGCGGTGAAGTCCTTGATGACGAAATCGGAACCGACCAACCACCTGAAGAATGTTGTAATTGTGGTGAAGTCCCTGACAACGAAATCGGAACCGACCAACCACCTGAAGAAAAAATTAATTGTGGTGACGTCCCTGATGACGAAATCGGAACCGACCAACCACCTGAAGAATGTTGTAATTGTGGTGAAGTCCCTGATGACGAAAACGGAACCGACCAACCACCTGAAGAATGTTGTAATTGTGGTAAAGTCCTTGATGACGAAAACGGAAGTGACCAACCACCTGAAGTATGTTGTAATTGTGGTGAAGTCCCTGATGACGAAAACCGAACCGACCAACCACCTGAAGAATGTTGTAATTGTGGTGAAGTCCCTGATGACGAAATCGGAACCGACCAACCACATGAAGAACGTTGTAATTGCGGTGAAGTCCTTGATGACGAAATCGGAACCGACCAACCACCTGAAGAATATTGTAATTGTGGTGAAGTCCCTGATGACGAAATCGGAACCGACCAACAACCTGAAGAATGTTGTAATTGTGGTGAAGTCCCTGATGACGAAATCGGAACCGACCAACCACCTGAAGAATGTTGTAATTGTGGTGAAGTCCCTGATGACGAAATTGGAACCGACCAACCACCTGAAGAATGTTGTAATTGTGGTGAAGTCCCTGATGACGAAATTGGAACCGACCAACCACCTGAAGAATGTTGTAATTGTGGTGAAGTCCCTGATGACGAAATCGGAACCGACCAACCACCTGAAGAATGTTGTAATTGTGGTGAAGTCCCTGATGTCGAAATCGGAACCGACCAACCACCTGAAGAATGTTGTAATTGTGGTGAAGTCCCTGATGACGAAATCGGAACCGACCAACCACCGGAAGAAGGTTGTAATTGTGGTGAAGTCCCTGATGACGAAATCGGAACCGACCAACCACCTGAAAAACGTTGCAATTGTGGTAAAGTCCCTGATGACGAAATCGGAACCGACCAACAACCTGAAGAATGTTGTAATTGTGGTGACGTCCCCGATGACGAAATCGGAACCGACCAACCACCTGAAGAATGTTGTAATTGTGGTGAAGTTCCTGATGACGAAATCGGAACCGACCAACCACCTGAAGAAAATTGTAATTGTGGTGACGTCACTGATAACGAAATCGGAACCGACCAACCACCTGAAGAATGTTGTAATTGTGGTGACGTCCCTGATGACGAAATCGGAACCGACCAATCACCTGAAGAATGTTGTAATTGTGGTGAAGTCCCTGATGACGAAATTGGAACCGACCAACCACCTGAAGAATGTTGTAATTGTGGTGAAGTCCCTGATGACGAAATCGGAACCGACCAACCACCTGAAGAATGTTGTAATTGTGGTGAAGTCCCTGATGACGAAATCGGAACCGACCAACCACCTGACGAATATTGTACTTGTGTTGAAGTCCCTGATGACGAAATCGGATCCGACCAACCACCTGAAGAACGTTGTAATTGTGGTGACGTCCCTGATGACGAAATCGGGAGTGACCAACCACCTGAAGAATGTTGTAATTGTGGTGACGTCCCTGATGACGAAATCGGAACCGACCAACCACCTGACGAATATTGTACTTGTGGTGAAGTCCCTGATGACGAAATCGGAACCGACCAAGAACTTAACGTAAGTTGTACTTGTGGTGAAGTCTCTGGGACCGACGATCTGGTCGAAGCTCTATAGCTTCGTTCGGTCTCGTCAGAAACATCCTTGTTCGTTTCTGGGTTTTGTGACGTTTTTTCCTCTCCTAACTTATTTGACTTCCTCCTGTTGTATCTGAACCAATTTTCTACTTGCATTTCGGAAAGATTGTTCTCCTCCGCAATAACCTTTTTTCTTCCTTGCCAACAGTATTTGTCGTGATCAAACTTCTCTTGCAAAGCCTTTAACTGTTCGTCGGTAAGTTTTTTGTTTTTTTTATGCACGGGTTGCGGGTTCTTTGCTAAAAACGAGCATGTCATTATGAGTTTACAAATATTAAAACTCTTAAAATTATTTCTATCGAACAACTGTACCAGGCGTGGTGTTGGTGACCGTGGCTTGACCCGAACATGTGCTGTTTGTGGCTGACGTCAGATTTGATTTTTTACCTTCGAAGAGCGTAATGATGTTCTGAAAAGGCAAGTTAGAATTATAGTTTTGATTTACGCACCACTAACAAGTTGGCTGCAGGTGCAAACATATGCTCTTAGTTTGTAGCCGATGTTGCCGTTCATGTGTAGCATTGGCTTTAGTAAGAAATATAACTGAAACGTCTGTACAAGCTGCTGTAAGGCTACACGCCTACTCACGACATTGCTTTCAGTGGAGATGGTGCTGATAGTCGACGTCAGGCTTGAAGAAGAGTTTTGTGATTGTGGTGGGAGCATTGATGAAGACGATGGTTCCAAAGATAAACTTGACGAAGCTTGTTGGCTGGCTTCGTCTGAACGTTCGACTTCCTGGTTGCCGAGTGAGAATATCTTTTTTGGCGTGTCTTCCTGCGGTTTCAATAATGAAAAAAGTTAGCCTACTATATAATGCTTGTGCTAAAACTTTGGTACCCAGAAGAAACTTGCTAACCACAGCTTGATTGAAACTTGCGCTCTCTGTTGCTAGCGTTGTATTTGGGTTTTGATCTGGAGGCAAGTAAGGATTGTAATGCAAAACTCTGCTTACACCGTATGTCACGCTGCTAATCATATTTCGCGGTGGTGGCGTCATTGATGCGTAAGATGAAGAACCTGACGGAAATTGTATAGGCGGTTGAATCACTGACGCCGAAAACGGAACTTGCATAGAGCTTGAAGCTCGATTGCCGGGTTCAAATGTACTCTCAACTGTCTGGGGATCTGAAGATTACAATTCAATTTTGAGTTTTTTTCATTCTAATATAAAAAATTGATTAGATTTCAACAATAATTCTGTTAAATTACTTGTTATATTACACTTACCCACCGGGAAGCTTCTGGCCGTTGCTTCACTGGGATGTCCACTTCTATCTGCAGAGATCATGGCTGTTCGTTTTTCATCTTGTCCCTGGTAACAAATGTAGTTGAAGCTTCCACTTACCCTGCTACAGGTCCACTCACTTACAGCTGTTGTTTCACTGCAGGACACGTTGATTGTCGGCGTGGTACGTATATAGTGACGTTGTTGTAAAACTACCGGTGCAGATGGTGATATAATTAACGAACATGACGAAGCATGGTCGCTAGGATCGATTGAGGGAATTTCTCTGTCTCCAGATGTTGAACTTTTTGCGTTTGCTTTGGTTTTTGTTTCCTCTGATGAAAATGTTAAAATATATCGTCATTGCCGCTTATGTTTTCAGTGTAAATGTATTCAGATGATATTTGGCTAGGATGGTAAACTTTACAAAACCAATATGACATGCAATAAAGTAAGCTTCTACCATCCCAAACTTACCCATTTTAGAAGTTGTAAAACAGACAAGTCAGCATCGAACACACGTTGATGTGCCCAGTAAGTATGAAATCATTACATCAAGTTAATCAAAATAAATATTAATCTAGACAACAACAATAATAATGAAGCTAAAAGATGCTGACTGGCCCACGCTTGTTATCCTCCTTTTCATTCTCAACAAGCAATGTAGGAAGATTTTAAAAATAAATTTCATCTCCACTTAGATGTGTGTGCTGTTTACACGTTCGAGTCTGCATTAAATAGTTGAGTTTGAAAGTTTGCCCTGGAACCATCGTTAGAACTAAAGGTATTGCCAAAGTTATCCTGCATGGTAGGGTGGAAGGGAAGTGAAGTAACGTAACAAAAAGCGTCCACAAAAGGAACAAAATATTCGAAAGTATGAAAATGCTATCTTCAATCAACTATCTTCAATGCCAAAACGTCTGCATTGATTATATCATTGCATTGTCGTGGAAATGATATAATATTGGCTCAAATTTGATGAAGGCACGATTCTCTGATTTTTGGAAGCTTAAGTCAGCGAACCAACCGTAGCATTAAAACGTTGAATCTTCTGACCACACGTGGAAACATTCAAACACAGGTTAGGTGTATACGGTAAGAATATTTGGCACCTTCTAGGATTAGGTTTTATGCAAACGGTGAAAAAAGTTGAAATAAGTTGAAGGAGTTTTCAATTACACTTGGACTGCTCAGAAGACTTGTTGGGGAGTGACAAGCAAACTATCACCTGCTGCAAAGATTAACAGTCAGACTACTTGTAGCCAACAAGAAAGTGATTTTATGTACTGTCGTAGAATCGCTGATACAGTATAAATACTGTATATAGTTTGTTTCAGTTGAGGCAGGCTACTAGATTTGGCTACGCTGGCTACGCTGGCTACGCTGGCTACGCTGGCTACGCTATCCATGTTGGAAGCAGAACTTCGACCTGGGAATTTTGGCAAGTTGTACATTGCTCATTCTTTAGACGCAAAACCCCTGTAGCCTAAACCAGAATTTCCAGCAACTTGTCTAACTCCAATAGGCCGTTTCAAATATAACAACTAGCGCAACAATTGCCTCCAATTTTCAGGCAAAACAAAGTTACTATCTGCTGCTACTACAGGTAGCGAACGTTAAACCACATTCAGGGTAACTTCAACAACAACATATTTCAAGTTCCAAACAAGTAAGCAAACATGCCACAACCATAGTAGATTGTACTAAAACTTTGCGTTTCAGTGCTTATACAACTAAACATTGCAGCAAAATGAACGACTTTTTTTCACGAAAGACGTTTTATATAACCCTGCAGCCAATCACAATGTAAGGAAACATGTTAGAAATCATCACAAAATCCAATCAAATCCAATGGTAACAGCCAATCATATTGTGCCGCTACGTATATAAAACCGCTTCAAAATAAAGTGACGTCATCAGTTTGATTGTGATCACACCTGAGTTAAGATGTACAGCAGCAAATCTTTCCTAGTGCTTTTTCAACATCTAGTGAGCGAAAATTGATGTAACATCTCAAATAAAACAACGAAAAGTACAACAAGCAATGAACTGTTTTGTATGAACTGTATGCATAGAATCAGCACGCGTGAGGTTTGGATCAGTTTCAAGTGTGGTAATTTTTTATGTATAAATCAAATTTTAAATGATAGATATCAAGTACCAGTATAAGTTAGACCTACGAGGACACGCTATTGGCCTACAGGCAAGACAACTACAACCTTAAAATCATAAGTCAGATTCAGAGATAGGCTTACAACTCCTGGGAAAAAATTGTATTTTATGAAATTGATACCCAGTAGACATCCAAATGTTGTAAATTGTTTGTAAGTCATAACATTGGCTGATGGTAAAATTTGGCAAGTTTGTTTGCATTCTGAAACAAGTTCTTGAAACTAAAATATGATTCACAAGTAACTACAAATGTTGGTAAGGTGTTGGAATATTTGTCGTCAGACTGAGAAAAGTTTTCACGATTTAAACTTGAAAATGATTCCTCACTACTCTAGCCCATGTTACCAAGCTTGTTGTCTGCGTGCATTGTTAAATATATTTTTTCTTTTTTGCTATTATTGTGACCTTGTCTGAACTTTTGTATAAATTTTTTTTACTACATTTCTATTAATTTGTTATCATATGTTTTTCAAATATAACACCTTTACATAAAATCTTTACTATGTTAAGTGCAAGTGGAGAATGATGATAGCTAAAGCATATGTGCACAATCAATTTTCATGTTTATATAAGTTATGCTAATATACTGTATATATTACACCAATTTTGATGATGATGAAAAGAACAAATTTAAATTGTCTTCGAATTACTAAATCTTTTTCAGGTTTTATAAACAAAGTTCACTGTAGGTTCGGCTTAAGTAGTATTCTCATGTTTAGAACACTTCTTTGTTCATGTTGTGATATACTGCAGGATATCAAATAGATATTATTTTACTGGAAATTTTGTATCAACATATACAGATACATTTTCCTTAAAAGCGATTTATTGTAAAATGTACAATTTGTTTTAAAATGCAAACAAACTTTTCAAATCTAACCATCTGCCAATATTACGACCTCATAAATATTTACAACCTTTGGATATTCACTGGATATTAATACCATAAAGACAATTTCGTTGCAGTAGTTATAAGCCTAATTCTGATTCCCGTTTACGGTTTTAAGGTTGTAGCTGTCTAGCCTGTAGGCCAATAACGTGTCCACATAGGCCTAACCTATACCAGACCTTGATATCTATCAATTAAGATATAATTTATACATATACATACACGTCATACAAAAAAGAACACACAAAACAGTTCCTTACCTCTTGTACTTTTAGTTGCTTTTATTTGAGATGATTCAACAGTTATCGCTCATTTAGTGTTGAAAAGCATTATGAAGGATTTACTCTTGTACATCTAATCTCTGTAATGATCACAATCAAACTGATGACGTCACTTTTTCTGAGACACTTTAATGTACGTACCGGCGCAATGTGATTGGCTATTTGAGCACCTATTGGAGATTTTTTGATTTTATTTCTAACTGTGTTTCTTTACAATGTGATTGGTTTCAAAGTTATTCAAAAGGTCTTTTGTGAAAAAAAGTCGTTCATTTTGCTACAATGCTTCGTTGTTTAAGCACTGCACCTAATGCTTTAGTACAAACTATTTCATCATTGATATAAGTTTTGCGGCTTGTTTCTACACGGAACTTCAGATATCTTGCTGTTGAAGTTGTTATAAATGTGGCATAACATTCGTTGCCTATAGTAGTTACATATAATAACTTTGTTCAGCCTAACAACTGAACGATGTTTTTTGCTCTTTGTTTAATTGAAATGGCTTATTTGAGTTATACAAGTAGCTGGAGAATTCTGCTTTAGGCTACGAGGGTTTTGCGTGTGATAAATTATCAAACAACAGCTTGCAAAAATTTCCCAGATCAAAGTTCTGATTCCAACATTCATAAATTGCACGTAGCCAGCCAGGCGATCCTAGTAGCCTACCTGAACTAAAGCAAACTGTACACAGTATTTATACTGCCTGTCAACGATTCTACGACAGTGTTCAAGAATACTTTCTTGTTGTCTCCGAGCGGACTTTAAGTGTAAATATTCGCAGCAGGTGGTAGTTTGCGTGTCACTCCAACATGTCTGTTGTGGAGTGTGAAAATTCATTCAACTTACTTTTAATTCAAATCACTGTTTGTATAAAACCTGTTGGTTTCTTGAGACTTTGAATGATGCCGAAAAATCCAAGGATATTCAACTACTATTTGTTCGAATGTTTCTACGTGTAGTCATCAGATCCAACGTTTTAATGCTACTGTGTATTCGGTGGCTTGAGCTTGCAAAAATAGGGAAAATGTGAACTTCATTAAAGGAGATACAGTACATTTAAGCAAGCATTTTCCTTTTCAACGACAAGGCAATAATCCATACAGACATTTTGGTACTACTGAGGTTCGGCATTTTCGTGATATGTGTTTTGGTACTTTCGAACATTTCGTTCACTTTTGTGAACGCTTTTTGCTTCTCACTTTCCTTTCACCTTAACTTGCAGGATAAGTTTGGCAATACCATTAGTTCTAACGTTGGTTTCAGTTCAAATTGTCGAATTCAATTTTTAATTTAGAATTGTACTTTTGCACAACTCTAACTATTAAGTTGGGATGAAATTTATGTTTATTCTTTTCCTACATTGCCTGTAAAGTAGGAGAAGCAGTTAGCGGCGCACTATGAGCCGTTAAATTTTGTTTAGACAATATTTGATTAGCTTAATGAGGCACTATGAGGCGTTAACATCTTATGAGCTTAATTGTTATTGTTGTTACAGATTCAGATTTTATTTGTTTTTTGATTAATTTGACGAAATGATTACATTTTTATTACAGAGTACCAAATGTGTTCGATGCTGACTTGTCGGTTTTACAGCTTTTAAAATGGGTAATTATGGGATGGTATAAGCCTACTTTATTGCATGCCATATTGTTTTTGTAAAGTTTACCATCCTAGGAAAGTCTCATGTAAATGTATTGACAACGAAAACATAAGCGGCAACGATTATATATATTTTCCCATTTCATCAGAGAAACAGAAAAACAAACTATGCGAAAAAAGCTCATTATCTGAAGGCAGAAAAATCTCCTTCATTGATCCCAGCGACCTTGCTTCGTCAAGTCCAATATTGGTGTCATCAGCTGCATCGGTAGTTTTACAACAACCTCTCTCTGTAAGTTCGACGCCGAAAATCAACGTGTCCTTCAGTGAAACAACAGCTGTAAGTGAGTGGAGTTCTAGCAGGTTAAGTGGAAGCTTCAACAATATTTCTTACCAGCGACGGGATGGAAAACCAAAAGCCACGATCTCTACAGATAGAATTGGACATTACAGTGAAGCTACGGCCAGAAGTTTCTCGTTGGGTAAATGTAACGTAACAAGTAATTTAACAGTTTTATTATTGAAATCCAATCCTATTTTATATTTGGATTTTCGCAGCAAGATTGAAAAACAAAACTGTAATCGAACCCGGCGACCGACCTTTAAGTTTTTTACCGTTTCCTTTTTCGGTGCCAATGTTTCTACCGCGAATACCACTGCCACCAAGCTCTATATTGGCTCCAAATTACGCATCAGTGATGCCACCACTTCCAAACTTGACTAGTAACGTGACATACATTGAAGTAATTGACGGTGTAAGCAAAGTTTTGCGGCACAATCCTTACTTGCCTCCAGATCATACGCCCAATGTATTGCCATCAGCAGAGAGCGTAAGTTTTAATCAAGCTGTGGTTGGCGAGTTTTTTCTCGGTATCAATGTTTCAACGCAAATATTATATAGTAGGCTAAGTCTTTTCATTATTGAAATCGCAGGAAGTAGTGCCAAAAAAGGCTTGCTTACTCGGCAACCAGGAAGTCGAACACTCACTCGAAGCCAGCCAACAAGCTACGTCAAGTTTATCTTTGGCATCATTGTTCCCATCAATGATCCCACCACAAGCCCAAAGCTATTCTTCAAATCGGACGTCGACTATCAGCATCACTTCCACTGAAAGCAATGTCGTGAGTAGACGTGTAGCCTCATAGCAGCTTGTGCAGACGTTTCATTTCTATTTCTTAATAAAGCCAATATCAGAGAACAACGGAGACATTTTCCACAAATAATGAGAATATCTCTGCACCTGCTGCCAGCTTGTGAGCGCTGCTTGAAATCCAAACTACAATTTTAACTTGCATTTTTAGGAAGTCATTACACGCATTGGTGAAGGTCAAACGAAAACTCTGACGTCAGCCACAAACAGTTTGGGTCAAGCCACGTTCAGCAACTCCACGCCTGGTATCATTGTTCGACAAAGCTTTTTAAGAGTTTTATTATTTGTGAACTAACAATCAAAATTTCGTTTTTTAGCTCAGAAACTACAATCCTTGGCCAAATTGACACATAAATTCTCTAAAGACCAGTTAGATATTTTGAGAAAGGAGTTTGATATGGACCAGTGCCTTTGGTTCGGGAGAAAAGGCAAAATTGCGATCAAGGTCAATCTTACACCAAAACAGGTGAAAAGTTGGTTTGAATATCAAAGAAGGAAATTAAAAAAGGTCAAAAAAATGCCATAAAAGGGAAGCAGCGAACTGACCCATTTTTAAGTCTATGGGAAGCCAAGTAGTTTCGTCCAACTCATCAGCGTTACCACCGACATCTCATATCTACAACACGGAAATACCTCAGCCGGTGCAGATTGTGGTCAACTGCTGTGAGTGGAAGCGACTCCAGTGACGTAACCACTACTGCAACCAATCCGAAAGAAAACAGCGATGCGCCAAATTAACACACCATCCCGAACTTTCATGACGAGTTGTCTAAAGGCAACTAATATGCAGAAACAAGTTCTGCTTAAACTGAGTGTCTATCACCGTTTATATTTTAATAAATATAGCCTATATGTTACTTACATTGCGGAAACTTTTCAGATTTTATTGTTCAACTTTTGTGCTTTTGG
This sequence comes from Clavelina lepadiformis, assembly GCF_947623445.1. Classification (NCBI taxonomy): domain Eukaryota; kingdom Metazoa; phylum Chordata; class Ascidiacea; order Aplousobranchia; family Clavelinidae; genus Clavelina; species Clavelina lepadiformis. The sequence continues at coordinate 1,227,336 of NC_135244.1, read as the reverse complement.
GAAATGTCTTAATGTGTTTTACCGCAAAATACAAACAATGTTTTTATGTGTATTTCTTTAAGCGCTATATACCGAATTTCTATCGTAAACGTAAACTAAATTTGCATAATAACATTATTTCGGAAACACCAAAGATAACTACAAGTAAACAGGAATACAATACGGAAGTACAAATTGATTTACGCAACAAGATCTTTGTTTATTAGAAAAATTCAATGATCTTTTCATCATATATACGTGGATTATATGGCGTTGCAAAATTCTTGTACGTACTACGTAGTGTTTCAAAATTTTTCCCTCAGATCTATTCATCGCTGTTGAACAAGAAATACTACGGTTCCCCATAAGCGCTAATTAGAGTAGTTCTGGGGATCCTTTTTACAAATTACAATGTCCAAATAAAGTGTACGAAATTGTCAGGAAATTAATATTTTGAAGTTAGCAACTGTCTTGGCCAACAATCGTCTTAGATTGAATAACATTTCATGCTAATATGCCAAGTCTTTATTTATAAGTCTTGTATAGCAATTATGAATTAATCATCAATCATGTTCTGGTCAGTTGAATAAAACTTTACAATTTGATGATTTGAAAAATGAATGAATATTTGAAATATTCTTTTAAACTTTACACATTTCATTTAACGATGAAACTATCAAGTTACAAATAAATCACATTTTAAACATACAAGTTATAATTGAGGAAAAGTTTCTTATCAAAATACAACAACGCAAATAAACTTTCCAAATCTAACCATCAGCTAATATTATGATTTATAAACAATTGAGAACCTTTTGATGCTCGTTGGGAATCATTTTCATAATAGATAAGTTATTTCCATCAGTTAAACGCTTAGCTTTATGAATCTGAATCTCGTTTATGGGTTTAAGGTTGTAGCTTTGTATTCCAATAGCGTGTACTCGTGGGCCTAACCTTTACCTGTACTTGATATATATCATGTAAGATATGATTTATACAAACAACTACCACACTTGGAATTGATCCGAACCTCACGCATGCTGATTTGGAATACAAACGCATGCACTTTCCGGTGTTTTATTTGAGATTTTCCAACAATTATCGCTCACTTTGTGTTAAAAAAGCATTAGGAAAGATCTGCTGCTGTACATCTTAACTCAGTAGTTATCACAATCAAACTGATGACGTCATTTTTTCTGACGCGTTTTTATCTACGTACCGGCGCAATGTGATTGGCTAGAAAAAAACCTATTGAAGAATTTGTGATTTATTTCTAACTATGTTTCTTTATCATGTGATTGGTTGCAAAGTTACATGAGACACCTTTCGTGAAAAATTGTCGTTCATTTTGTTGCAATGCTTGGTTGTGTAACCACTGCATAGTGATGCTGTAGTGCAAAGAGTTTCATCATTGTTATAAGTTGTGTGGTTTATTCCCCAACGAAACTTGAAATTTGTTTTTGCGGTTGTTGAAGTGCTTTTAGTATTTTGAGTGATCAATACACCACAAAGTGACGTAATTGTCTAATTCATTGCTAAATATTGCTGGCAAGATGGTTTAAGATGTGCTTTGACCCTTTACAGGAGCAACAGATATTAACTTTGTTCTGCCTGAATATTGGAGGTTTTTTGCGCTATATTAGTTTTTGAAAAGCCAGTTGGAGATATGTATGTTGCTGGAAATTCTGCTTGAAGCCAAGAACTTTTCGTGTATGAAGAATGAGCAAACTACAATTTGCCAAAATTCCTCGGTCGAAGTTCTGCTTCAAACATTCACACATATTGCTCGTAGCAGCACCCAGCCAATCAAAGTAGCCTACCTCAACAAAAGTAAACCATATACAGTATTTATTCTATCTGTCAACGATTCTACGGCAGCTATCAAAAAAACTCTCAAGTTGGTTACGAGCAGCTTTTGAAAGTTTATCTTTGCAGCCTGGGATAGTTTGTCTGTAGCCCCCAACAAGTCTTCCGTGCAATCTTAAAACTCTAACTTATGTATTTTAACTCGTGTAACTGTTGGCATGAAACCTATTGCTTTTTTGAGATCTTGAAAAGTGAAAAATATTCCAAGTGTATCCATCTAACCTTCCAATGTTTCTAGTGTAGTCGTAAGATCCAACGCTTCAACGCTACTGGTTGTTCGGTGGCTTCAGCTTCTCAGCATCGGAGAATTGTTCGCTTAATTGTGGTTGATACATTACTCAAGCATTTTCCTTTTCACAACAAGGTAATAATTCATAAAGACGTTTTGGTACTCCAGAGATTTGGCATTTTCATGACGTATGTTTTGGTACTTTCGAACATTTTTGAACGATTTTTGCCTCTTCACTTCCACCGTTACATTGTACCATGTAGGCGAAATTTTGCAATACCATTAGTTCTAACGGTGTTTTCAGGTCAAACTATCAAACTCAACTATTTAAAATAGGGCTTTTTTGGGAAAATGTGGGTCCGTCACCATCCTATTACAGTAGCTTAATTCTTGTTGTATTTCCAGATTTAATGTTTATTTTGATTAATATAACTCTTAATGATTTCAATATTATAACATGTTTTTAAAGCTGACTTGTCTGTTGAACAACTGTTAAAATGGGTAAGCATGGAATGGTAAAAGGCTTCTTTATATTGTTGCCATATTCGTTTTGTAAAATTTATCAGCCTAGCCAAGTCTCATCTAAATACATTCATAGTGAAAACATAAGCGGCTTCGACGATATTTTACTATTTTTATCAGAGAAAACCAATCCAAACGGAAAAAAGGCATTATCTGAAGACAGCGAAACTCCCTCAATCGATCACAGCAACAACCATGTTTCGTCAAGTTCGTTATTGGTATCACCAGCTGCACCGGTAGTTATACCAAACCTCCAACCACAATCTCAAAACTCTTCATGCTCGATATCGTCTCTCTCCACTGGCAGAAATGTCGTGAGTAGGCGTGTAGCGTTACAACAGCTTGTACAGACGTTTCAGTTATATTTCTTATTCGAGCCAATGCCATAGATCAACAGCGACATTATCTACAAATAATGAAAATATACTTGCACATGCAACCAGCTTATTAGCGCTGTTTAAATCTAAAGTATAATTCTAACTTGCTTTATCAGAACGTCATTCCGCCTCTTGGTGAAGGTGAAGCATCAAATCTGATGTCAGCCACAAACAGCTTAAGTTCGGGTGGAGTTACATTCACCAACACCACAACTGGTACCACTGTTCGACAGAAAGCATGTTAAGAGTTTTATTATTTATGAACTCAATCACATTTTCGATTTTTAACAGAAAAACGGCAACAGGTGCCGAAAGAAAAAAATGAACACTCCGAACACCAGTCAAAGGTTTTACAAGACGAGTTTAACTACGACCAGTACCTTTGGCTGGGAAGCAAAAAGGAAATAGCGATGAATGATAATCTTACCAACATGCAAGTGAATAATTGGTTTAAACCTACAAGAAAATCAGAAACAAAGCCAGGAGAGGAAGAAACGTCACCAAGCCAAGAACAAAATAGGGATAGTTTTGACGAGATCAAACAAAGGCAACGAGCTTTGGCCGGATTATCGGTACCAGTAACTTCATCACAAGCACAACATTCATCATGTGATTGGTCGGTTCCGATTTCTGTATCATGGACTTCACCGCAAGTACAACATTCGTCAAGTGGTTGGCCGGTTCTGATTCCGACATCAGAATCTTCACCGCAAGTACGACAATGGTCAAGTGGTTGGCCGGTTCCGACTTCAAAATCAGGGTCTTCACCGCAAATACGACTTTGGTCAAATGGTTGTCCGGTTCCGACTTCGAAATCAGGGTCTTCACCGCAAATACGACATTCGTCACGTGGTTGGCCGGTTCTGATTCCAACATCAGGGTCTTCACCACAAGTACGACACTCATCAGGTGCTTGGTCAGTTCCCATTTTGTCATTAGCGACTTCACAGCAAGTACAATATTTTTCAGGTGCTTTGTCGGTTTCCATTTTGGCAACAACAGCTTCACCGCAAGTACAACACTTGTTTGGTGCTTTCCCGGTTTCCATTTCGTCCTCGGCGACTGCACTACAAGTACAACATTCGTCAGGTTCTTGGTCGGTTTCCATTTCAGCATTAGCGACTTTAACACAAGTAGGCCTACAACATTCTTCAGTCGGTTCTAATTTCGTCATCAGGGAATGCTCCACATGTATAATATACTTCAGGTGGTTAGTCGGTTTCGATTTGCCTAGGAAAATGTACTTGTTTTGAAGTCACTGTCACATTTGACAATGCTGTCATCAAACATCAACTCTGACAACAGCCAGAAACCGAAAACATTTTGGTCAAGTAACAGTCATTAAAAAATGCCAAGTATTATTGTTTTCCAAAAAAATATTTTAACATATTTATATTATTAAATCATCTCATATTGACAAGTTCCTATTTTTGTAACACAAAGAGAAAACAACGCGGAGGCAAAACGACAAATCGATTCACTTCTGAGCAGTTAGAAATGTTCCAAAGAGAATTTAATCTTAACCCGGCTCTTTCCAAATTACGAAAGCTCTAGAATGAGCTCATAGAAAAAGTCATTGCATTCGGAGCCAGTCTTACCATAGTGGTTTAAGATGATGATAATCCCCACACAGCTCAGAAGCGAAGAGTCAGAAAAAGGTCAATAGGATTCGTTTTGCTCTTTGTTGTTACCATCGACATCTTATGAAACACTTAAAGTTAATATATTTCTTGAGCATTTCCCTTTCTACAACAAGGAAATAATACAATATCATTAGTTCTAACGGTTATTTCAGGTCAAACTATCAAACTCAATTATTTAAAATAGGCTCGAACTTTTGAACAATACGCACGGTTTTAGTTGGAATAAAACATATTTCTATCCTCTTCCTACATTGCCCTGTAGAGAAGGAGACAACAAATGTAAGGCTTTCTGGGAAAATGTTGGTCAGTCATCATTTAACCATTAGCTTAATTGTTATTAATGTTCCAGATTTAATGTTTACTTTCAACAATTTGACTCAGTGATATTTGCTGCACGCATCACACTGAATACCAAGTACTATTATTATAACGTGTGTTCGATGCTGACTTGACTGTAGTTGTATTGTGTTGTATTGTATTGTTACATGTTGCAGGGAAGATGGTTTCACATGTGCTTTGACCCTTTACACTTTACAGTGTGGCTTAACATTCAGTACCTGCAGCAGCAACAGATTTTAACTTTATTCTGCTTGAAACTTGGCCGGCATTTATTGCGCTGAATGTCATATTTGAAATGGCCTATTGGAGGAATGCAAGTTGCTGGGAATTCTGCTTCAAGCAAAGAGGGTTTTTCGAATGAAGAATGAGCAAACTAAAGCTTGATGCCAAATTCTTCGGTCGAACTTCTGCTTCAAATCTTAGCAGCAGGTGAAATTATGCCCTGTCACTCTTCTGCTATCAACGTTCATACATTGCTCGTAGTCAGCACCCAGCCAATCCAAGTAGGCTACCTCAAATACAGCAAATCTATCAACGATTCTACGACAGTTATCAAAATAACTTTCTTGTTGGCTACGAGCGGCTTATGTCTAATACCTACTGATTTTTCGAGACTTTGAAAAGTGCCCAATAATCCAAGTGTTTACACCTAACCTTTGTTAGAATATTTATACGTGTAAATCGGTTTAATGTTACTGTCAGTTCGGTGGCTTGAGCTTCCAAAAATCAAAGAATTGTGCGCTTCATCAAAGTGGAGACATTGTTAAAGCATTTCTCTTTCCACGACGAGGCCATAATCCATAAAGACGTTTTGGTGGATAGACGTTTCCAGATACTAGGCATTCCCGTGTCGTTAGTTTTGACACTTTCGAATACTTCGTTCCTTTTTTGAATGCTTTTTGCTTGAGATTTATTATTATGCTTCTCCTACATTGGCAGTAAAGAAGGATACGGAGCTAGCAAATGTAAAGCTTTCTTGGAAAATGTGGACCAGCCACCATCTTATCAACTTAATTGTTATTATTGTTACAGATTGAATGTTTATGTTGATTAGTTTGACCATATTTGCTCGACACATCACACTGCATATAAAATGCTAATATTATAAAATGTTTTCGCTGCTGGCGTGTTTGTTTTACAACTTCTAAAATGGGTAAGCATGGGATGGCCTAAGCCTACTTTCTTGCATGCCATATTGGTGTTGTGATGTTTCCCATCCTAGCCGAGTTTCAACTGAATGTATTCACAGTGAAAACATAAGCGGCAGCAACAATACATTTAACCGTTTTAATCAGAGAAAACGAAAATCAAACCTAGTGGAAAAACTTCATCATCTGAAGACAGAAACATTCCGTCTATCGATCCCAGCGACCATGCTTCGTCAAGTTCGTTATTGGTATCACAATCTGCACAGGTAGTTCTACAAAAACCTCACTTTATACGTGCGTGTCCTGTAGTGAAACAACAACAGCTGTAAATGAGTGCAGATCTAGCTGGGTAAGTGGAAGCTTTAACTACATTTCTTACTAGGGACTAGAAAAAAATCCAACAAATTTGTTATCTGAAGAAAGAAGTGGACATGCCAGTGAAAATACAGCTGGAAGTTTTCCCATGGGTAAGTTATGTAACAAGTAATTTAACGGAAATATTATTGAAATTCAATCCTTGTTTTATATTAGAACGAAACATAATCTCAAATGTGATTGTGTTCTGCAGATCCCCAGACAAATGAGAGTACAATGGAACCCGGCAACCGAGCTTCAAGTTCTTTACCGGGACTATTTTCGGCGTCAGTGTTTCCATCGCTTATACCATTTCGGCCAGGCCCTTCATTGGCTCCACGTTACGCATCAATGATGCCACCACTGCGAAATGTGGGTAGCGACGTGACATACATTGAAGTAATCAACGGTGTAAGCAGAGTTTCGAATCACAATCCTTACTTGCCTCCAGATCAATTCCCATATACAACACCAGCAACAGAGAGCGTAAGTGTCAATCAAGCTGTGGTTAGCGAGTTTATTTTGGGTACAATTGTTTTAACACACATATTATATAGTAATCTAATTATTTCACAATTATATTTCACAGGACCACACGCAGCAAAAGTCGTGCTCACTCGGCAACCAGGAAGTCGAACGTTCAGACGAAACCAGCCAACAAGCTTCGTCAAGTTTATCTTTGGAACCATCGTCTTCATCAAAGCTCCCACCACAATCACAAAACTCTTCATTAAGCCTGACGTCGACTATCAGCATCATTTCCGCTGAAAGCAATGTAGTGAGTAAACGTAAAACGTTACAGCTGCTACAGAAGCTTGTACAGATTTTCAGTTTTTTTTTTGAGCCAATAACACAAATCAACGGCGACATTTTCCACAAACAAGGAAGTATGTTTGCACCTGCGACCCGCTTGTTGGCGGTGCGTAAAATCCAAAGTATAATTCTAACCTTGTTTTTTTTTCAGGAAGTCATTTCCTCCTTTAGTGAAGTTCAAACATCAACTCTGACGGCAGCCACAAACAGCACTATTTCATATCAAGCCACGGTCACCAACAACAACCCTGGTAAGCTGTTCGACAGAAGTCATTTAGAACAATCTCAAAATCAGATTCAGTTGATAGAAAAACGTCACCAAGCCCAGAAAAGAACAGGGAAGTTTTTGACGAGTCCGAACAAAGTGAACGAGATTCGACGGGATCGTCAGTCTCAGCGATTTCACCACAACTAAAACATTCGTCAGGTTTTTGTTAGGTTCCGAATTCGGCATCGGGGACTTCATCACAAGTACAACATTCTTCAGATTCTTTGTCGGTTTCACTTTCTCTGGAATGTTTTATTTGTGGTGAAGTTAATGATGCCGTCACTTATTGGAACGTCATTTCACCTCTTGGTGTAGGTCAAACATTACCAATGAACAGCAAACGTTGTGATCAATCAACGAAAATGTCGAGTACTTATAATTAACATATTTATAATAAGTCACCTCATAAAAACACGTTCGTTTGTTTTTAGCAAAAAAAAGAAAGAAACACTGGAGAAAATCGAGAACTCGATTCACTCCTGAACAGTTAGCAATACTCCAAAAAGAATTTAATCTCAACCCGGCTCTTTCTAGACGAAGAAAAAAAGAAATTGCACTCAGGACCAATCTCACCGAAGAAACAGTACAATCGTGGTTTAGTAATAATCGATATAAAATGAAAGTCAAGATGAATGAAAACGCAAGAAATCCCTGCAACAAACAGGAAGTTTTTGACGAGTCGGGTCAACAGGCTTCGTCTAGCTCTTCGGTGTTACCATCAACATCTCATGAACACGACACTGAGGTGTCTCAACAGGCGGAGATCGTGATTAACTACACTGCGCCAGCTAGTGGGAGTTTTAGTAACACTGATGACGTAAGCAATGTCGTACGGTTTCTGCAAGAAAACAGCCATGCGTCAAGTTAACATATAATGCCGTACCACCATAAAACGTTAAAGGCAACACCAATGCATAAATGGGTTTTGCTTAAACTGTTTTTATATACGTTTGATTTTAATAATTATAGCCTATATGTTACTTAAATTTGAAACGTTTTCAGATTTTATTATCAATGTTTGTGCTCGTGCTAAATGTTTTAATGTGTTTCACCTCAAAATACAAACAACATTTTTATATGTATTGTTCTTTAAAAAAGGATTTACAAGCGCTACATATCGAATTGCTGCTGTAAACGAAAAACATATTTGCATATGAACTTTATTGCGAAAATAATTTCAACTCTGTAACAATTAAAGGGTAGGAAGCACAAGTACGTCGGTCAGTTAGCTATTGACATAAAGCTGCTATAGGCTGCGATTTTTTTATTTCAATCTGATGCTCATTGCTGTTGGTATTGTGCTTGGACGTGCGTTCGCAAATCATAGAAAATCTTGTAATTCCAATTAAAAATGTCAATTAATTAATAATTTTGGTCTTAAATCTTTGTGTTCGCAAGTATCTCAGAATATTTGTTTATCAGAAAAATTCACTGATGTTTTCTGATTAATATTGTTTTGGTTTAAGATATCAAATTATATCTGACAAATATAAAGCCACCTGATCATAATACTTGCAACTTCATAATATATCAGAGCAACAATTAAGGCAATGTTTCCAACCACATCAACATTTCTAACTCAACCAGTTATTTAATCTGTATTCAACCCATTGCTTTGTCTCATCGCCCTCATGTTTGTTTAAGTTTTTGTGTATTGTTAACTGGAGCATTTAACAGTTTCTTGGTAAAGTTAATTTGTGTAGGTTTGGCTTGATGTCATTGAACGTTAAACATTTTATCATAAATCGCTTTTAAGGAAAATGAATCCCGAAAGAATTTGCCACTTCTGCACATGTTGAAGTGACGTTTCCTATAAGATAATTTCTATTTGATATCATGGAGTATATCACAAGATGAACATAGAAGTGTTGCAAGTGTAACAAAGAAATCAGATTACTGCTTTACCCGAACTTACAATAAAGTTTGTTTATACAACCTGACAAAGACTTGATAAGTCGAAGACAATTTAAAATTGTTCTTTTGATCATCATGTAAGTTGGTGTAATATATATATTGACATAATTCGTATAAACATAAAGATTGATTGTGTGCATATGCACTAGTTATTATCATTCTACAGTTGCATTTAACATAATAAAGATGTTATATCTGAAAAAAATTTAAAAACAAATTAATAGAAATGTGGTAAAGGTAAAAAGTATGCAAAAATTCGGGAAGGATCACAAAAGTCGCAAAACATAAAATTCTATTTAACAATGCACGCAGACAACAAGCTTGGTAACATGGGCTCGAGTAGTGAGGAATCATTTCCAAGTTTAAATCGTGCAAAACTTTCCTCAGACTGACGACAAATATTTCAGTATCATACCAACATTTGTAGTTACTTGTGATTGATATTTTTAGTTTCATCAACTTGTTTAAGAATGCAAACAAACTTGTCAAATATATCTATCAGCCAATATTATGACTTCTAAACATTTTACAACATTTAGATGTCCGCAGGGAATCAATTTCATAAACAAATTTTGTTTAAACTTTATAATATATCAGGACAAAAATTAAGACAATGTTTTTAACCACATCCACATTTCTAACTCAACCAGTTATTTAATTTGTATTCAACCCATTGCTTTGTCTGATCGTTCTGATGGTTGTGTAATTGTTTGTATATTGTTAACTGGAGCATTTAACAGTTTCTTGAAAAAATTAATTTGTTTTGGCTTGGCTGCTTGATGTTAATCATTGAAGATTTTAAGATAAATCGCTTTTAAGGGAAGTGAATCCCGAAAGAAATTGCCACTTCTGCACATGTTGAAATGAAGTTTCCTATAATATAATTTCTATTTGATATTCTAGAGTATATCAAAAGATGAACAAAGAAGTGTTGCAAGTGTAACAAAGAAATCTGATTGCTGCTCCTGACGGCCGAGGTGTCGAAATCGACACCAAGATGATTTTAGGGGTGCAATAGATACAACATCGTATTCATCTTATTCTTATTCATCAACATCTTATAGGTACAACATCTTATTACATCGCGCGTTTGCACTTGCAACTATCATATACCTGAGATTACCCTAATTTTTATCTTTTCGATCATCATACACGTACTTTGTCGGTGTACGTTTGCACAATTCAAAATTTCTTTGTTTTGCAGTGAAAACTAACTGTGAAATGCACACGGCAGTTTTTGCGCAACGTATGGATTTTATGTTACAGCAGTAAGAATAAGAGCATTATACGTTTGCCATATTATAAAAAGGATAATTAAAAATAAAAACATCCAGTAATAGTTTTTTTTTATTTCATACGCTATTAGCAGAGCTAGGTTACAATCTGTACAGTAGGCAACAAACTGCAGGCAACAAGCAAAAAACTATTTTACGATATTAATGAATATTTTCATATGCAGATTTACAATTAGTTTAGATAACTTTTAGATAAAGATGTCATCACACAAATTTAGGGTTAGGTACACAGCGGCGGAAGCCGTAACAATCCTTCATGAAGATTCTGACATTGATGAGTCTGATGATCCAGAAGATATGCCAGATGAAGTTTTTCAAGTATGTGACAGTGACACTTCAGGTGACGATGATTTGTATGATGCTGGCAGTTCTTCAGACCATCACAGTGATGGTGGAAGCTCATCTTCGGTTCAATATACAGATAGAATTGGAGCAATGTGGACCTCTTTGTTGTGTGCAAGAACATTGCGTTTAAATCCTGCAAACTTAGTGCGGGTGAGACCAGGTGTCAATCCACGTGTTCGCTTCCAGTAGCTCTTACAATTGCAGGAAATTGTTTGTTGACAACACTATTTTGATCCCCATAAAAACACTTACAGTAAGAGAAGCTACCAAAAATGAGCCCAACTTCCTTTTACCAATGGAAAAGCTGGAGGCCTTCATTTCCTTACAGTACGCAAGAGGGATTTACGGTAAAAGCCATTCTGTTGACTTTTTCTGGAGTGAAATATACGGCCCTCCTATCTTCAGGGAAACTATGTCAAGAGCTGACATAGGAAAAGATATATTAGATTTGATAACAAAGATTTCCGAAGTCAGAGATTGTTGGCCGATAAATCTATACACATTCGTGAGCTTATGGAAGCATTGGTCTCTAATTGCATAAGAAACTACAGGCCGGATTGGAGTTTAACAGTGGATGAGCAGTTGTTTCCGATGAAGAACAGATGTCCTTTCATTGTTTTCATGCCAAACAAACCGGACTAATTTGGGATAAAATTTTGGGTACTAGCTGAGGTGAGCTCCAAATATGTTTGTAATATCTTGCCATACCTCGGCGCTCTGGAAAAAGATCAGCGAAATGGCAGACCTCTTGTCGAAGATGTTGTGATGAGACTTACCAGCAACTTGGATAGAAATGGCGGATGCAACATCACAACAGATAACTTTTTTTGCTAGTGTGCATCTTGCTGTTTTGCTAAGCCGAAGAAATATGACAATTGTAGGAACAGTTCGACCTAACAGCAAAGGACTTCCCAAAGAGATAACCAGAGGAGAAGAATAAAAGTTTTCTAGCAAGTTCTTCAACAATTTACCGAAAAACTGTTTGCTTGTGAATTTCCAGTGCAAACAAAAGAAAAATGTTAACCTTTTATCGACAATGCACAACAGCCCAAGCACTGATGCAACAGAAAAAAAGAAACCTACAGTTATACAATTCTACAACCAAAACAAGGTAGGCGTGGACGTTTTCGACCAAATGGCAAGAAAATACACAACGTATGCAGCAAGTAGACTATGGCATTTGGCTGTTTGGGCAAACGTACTGGACATAGTAGAGCTAAATTTCCTGGATTCTGTACCGAAAAAGTTCCGGTAGCAACATCAGCCGACGAAGCTTCATACTCCAGCTTATTGAGGGGTTGAGGGATGCTTACGTGGTGAAGCGGAAGCAAGTGGTCCAGAGAGAAGTTAACCCAGCACACAAAAGACCATCTGGAAAGCGAAGGAAATGTGCGAGACGAGGTAAGTTACAGTTTGCAGTCACTGCAGCAATCTGCCAACTTGCGGAGTGCGTGGTAACGGCGACTGGAAGCATACAGAATGCAAAAACTGCACGACGTAAATTGATCAACATGGGTCCTGCTGTAAACTCTAAAGAATTATCATATTGTGTGTAGGAATCATATCACCTTTATCTACAATAGTTAACGTTTTGTTAAGATACCTACCATCAGCATAGCGTTTGATATTTTTTTTAAATCATAAATGTTGTTTTTTTTCGTTCCTTACAAATCTGTGCAACGTCATACAAGATCGACTTGCTGTAGCTATGTTAGTTTTTGTTTCAATTGAACAAGCAAAATACATCCTAAACTCATTACGGAAGTATTTAGTTTTAAATTTTTCACTAAATTTAGTCAAAAATTACATTTTTAGGATAGTGTCGTTTTCGACACTACCGGCTGTTGGAGGTAAACTTGATTTCCGGCCGTTCTAGTGTAAAATAACTACACTTGTGAATGTAGATTACAAATCTACACCAAAATTCGGGCCAACAGAATAAAGGAACTTTTACCACTTTTAAATTGACAAAACCCAATTTGCCACCACAGGAAAGAACATTGGCGACGCAACGGTGCTGTTAAGAGATATCTATGACCACAACCTAGATAAAGGACAAAAGGGCCACCTAGTCTCACTAGATTTTAAGAAGGCTTTTAATTCCATTGGTCACAGATGGCTTTTAAAAGTTTTAGGCCAAATGAGTTTCCCAAGTAGTTTCTTACAAGTAGTAAAAAACATGTGTACAAATTGTTCAATCAATGTAATGGTAAATGGTTTCTAGTCGCCGGCTTTTGAACTAAAATTTGGGTTCAGACAAGGAGACTCTTTGAGCCTATTTTTTTTTTAATCGCAACCGAACCACTGATTGCTAAAATAAAGTCTAAAAGCGAAGTTAAAGGTTTTCAATTAAGCGGCAGACGAGAAATAAAAAAACGTCTGTAATGCCAACGACATTACGCTGACACTTAAAGACCACCACTCAGTCGATGCGACCCAGGCGCTTGTCCAAAATTTTGCTGCGGCATCAGGCCTACATTTATAAATAAACAAACAACGCGAGACTTAACGATAATAATCGGCGCCATACCAACTTACCCCCTTACGGAAATAGAATGGAATGTTAAATCACTTGACCTGCTGGGCGCAAAAATAGGTAACACAAATGTACCACAATACTGGAAAAAACCGCAAAAAGAATTAAAGAGGAAATAATAAACATTAACCAAACGTATGCCACGTACGGCGCCAAGGAGACCCTCATAAAAGCTATACTTCTGCCAATAACCAATTTTGCGGCCCAAATGTACCCCGCCTCACGATCGGAAAAAACAATAATAAACAACCAAATAACAAGAAAGTTGTTGGCAATAACACTTATATAACGATAAACGAACTGCAGCAACCGAAGCTTCAGGGAGGACACAGAATCCCCAATTTCGAAATATACGCTTACCTTATGTATGTAAGAGCAATAAAGAATTACCGCCGCGCAAGGATATTTAACGAACCTCTCTCTACGCATGACTGCTATGTAGAATATCAAATTGGCCATGCGATGTCAGACATTCTGGGAGTAATAAGACTAAACAACCTGCCACACGCGCAAAAACGTTCACCTTTTTATGAAAGCATAATCGAAATTATAAAGAAATATCACTTCCAAACAAATGAGTTGGCCGGTGGTAAAATAGGGAAAGCATATGACCGCATAATAGGAGAAAAGAAACAGATAGCAGCAACATGATTAATCAATCGAAAAGAGTCTACTTGCTTTCATTGCCCAGCTATTTAAGAACTTTTGATTACCGATGCGTTTGGAACATTCTACCCTACCACATAAACGTGGGAACCTACGCACCTAACACCGATACTAGTTGCAAAATTGGTCCAATGGCGCCAAATGCAAAAATTTGTTAAAACCATCCTAAATTGCAACTTATTGTCGTATCCACTAAATGACATAGGATACGAAAGACAGGACAAAATTCTAACGGAAATTATAACAACAACTAGACACCAAATATGGAAATTTAGGAATAGCTGCTTGTATGAACAACAAAAATTTCCCCTGACATCTTGAGTTCTTGACCCAAAACATAAAAAGAGCGTTAGATAATAATCGATTAAACCGAAACACAGACCCTACCCCTTCGCTTATTTCCAGTTGATATACACCGTGTAATTTCTTTTATGAACATGCTTTCGCAATACGCGGCCTGCGATTTTGACGATATATTTTGTTTTTTACTAATGAATTCTTTGCAGCCTAAAAGCTCATTCAAGTTACTTCAGGTCATGTCACTGTTTGTATAAAACTTGCTAAATTTTTGAGACCTTCAAATGTATCAAATGTAGCATGTTGCAAACAACCAGGGGAATAATACTAAAATCCTTCTTTTTCGAATGCTTCTACGTACGGTCATCAGATCCCAATATACAATGCTGCTGTGTTTTATGGTTTGAGCTTCCAAAATTCGGAAATTGTGCACTACATTTAGTGTCATTTTCCTTTCCAAAGCAAGGCAACAATCAATACAGACATTTTGGAATACGGCGATGCTTCATTCTCATGGCATGACATGAGGTTGAAGTAGAATTACCGGTTCTGCTGATGATACCAATAATGAATTTAACGAAACAAGGTCGCTGGAATTCGATTGAGGGAATTTATGTCTTCAGA